>NC_135234.1:79298741-79598741 GCF_051348905.1 Ranitomeya variabilis
TGACAGTATTGCCGGCCGCAAATGTATTAAAGGTATTGGCTGAAGAAAGAGAGAAAAGAAGAAGTTTCTGACACTTTTTTTTTTTTTTTTTTTTACTCAGAAGTTCTGTCTAGCCATAATTGCAATCTGCTGCTTTTTTCTCTCCTCTTAACCCCTGAATGGCTCAGATCTCAGCTGTTGAGAAATGGATATCCAGAGTTTAGCTACAGGCCTGAGTGCTCTTGCTTCTAAGGTTCAAAATATCCAAGACTATGTTATACATGCTCCTATGTCAGAACCCAAGATTCCTATACCTGAGTTCTTTTCTGGAGATAGATCTCGTTTTTTGAATTTTAAGCACAATTGTAAATTGTATCTTTCTCTGAGATCTCGCTCCACTGGAGACTCCGCTCAGCAGGTTAAAATTGTGATTTCCTTGTTGCGGGGTGACCCCCAGAATTGGGCATTTGCATTGGCACCAGGGGATCCTGCGCTGCTCAATGTGGATGCGTTTTTTCTGGCTCTGGGGTTGCTCTATGAGGAACCTAATTTGGAGATTCAGGCTGAAAAGGCCTTGATAGCCCTCTCTCAAGGGCATGATGAAGCTGAAATATATTGTCAAAAATTTCGAAAATGGTCTGTGCTTACTCAGTGGAATGAGTGCGCCCTGGCGGCGAATTTCAGAGAAGGTCTCTCTGACGCCGTTAAAGATGTCATGGTGGGGTTTCCTACGCCCACAGGTCTGAATGAATCCATGACTATGGCTATTCAGATTGATCGGCGTTTACGGGAGCGCAAACCTGTGCACCATTTGGCGGTGTCTTCTGAGCAGACACCGGAGATTATGCAATGTGATAGAAAAGATTATTATTATTATTATTATTAATTCTGTCCAGAAGTGAACGGCAGAATTATAGGCGTAAAAATGGGTTGTGCTTCTACTGTGGTGATTCTGCTCATGTTATATCAGCATGCTCTAAACGCACAAAAAAGGTTGATAAGTCTTTTGCAATTGGCACTTTACAGTCTAAGTTTATTTTGTCTGTAACTTTGATCTGTTCATTATCATCTATTACTGTGGATGCCTATGTGGATTCTGGCGCTTCCTTGAGTCTTATGGATTTGTCCTTTGCCAAACGCTGTGGGTTTAGCCTAGAGCCTTTGGAAGTTCCTATCCCTCTGAAGGGTATCGACTCCACACCATTGGCTAGGAATAAACCACAATACTGGACACAAGTGACTATGTGTATGACTCCTGACCATCGGGAGGTGATTCGCTTCCTTGTGTTGCATAACTTGCATGATGTCTTAGTGCTTGGATTGCCATGGTTGCAAACTCATAATCCAGTCCTTGACTGGAAAACAATGTCTGTGTTAAGCTGGGGATGTCAGGGGGCTCATGGGGAAGTACCTTTGGTTTCCATTGCTTCATCTACTCCCTCTGAAATTCCGGCATTTTTGTCTGACTATTGTGATGTTTTTGAGGAGCCCAAACTTAGTTCTCTCCCCCCTCACAGGGATTGTGATTGTGCTATAGACTTGATTCCGGGCAGCAAGTTTCCCAAGGGTCGTTTGTTTAATCTGTCTGTGCCTGAACATGCTGCTATGCGAGAGTATATTAAGGAGTCCTTGGAAAAGGGACATATCCGTCCATCCTCATCCCCTTTAGGAGCAGGTTTTTTTTTCGTGGGTAAAAAAGATGGCTCCCTGAGGCCCTGTATTGATTATCGCCTGTTAAATAAGATTACAGTCAAATACCAGTATCCTTTGCCACTATTGACTGATTTATTTGCTCGTATTAAAGGGGCAAAGTGGTTCTCTAAGATTGATCTTCGGGGTGCATATAATTTGGTGCGGATTAAGCAGGGAGATGAGTGGAAAACTGCATTTAATACGCCCGAGGGCCATTTTGAGTATTTGGTAATGCCTTTTGGTCTTTCTAATGCTCCTTCAGTCTTTCAGTCCTTTATGCACGATATTTTCCGTAAATACCTGGATAAATTTATGATTGTGTATTTGGATGATATTTTGATTTTTTCGGATGACTGGGAGTCGCATGTTCAACAGGTTAGGAAGGTTTTTCAGGTTTTGCGGGCCAATTCTTTGTTTGTAAACGGTTCAAAGTGTATTTTTGGGGTTCAGAAGATCTCCTTTTTGGGGTATATTTTTTCCCCTTCTTCTGTTGAGATGGATCCTGTCAAGGTTCGGGCTATTTGTGATTGGATGCAGCCTACTTCCCTGAAGAGTCTTCAGAAGTTCTTGGGCTTTGCTAATTTCTATCGTCGATTTATAACTGGGTTTTCAAGTGTTGCTAAACCTCTGACTGATTTGACTAAGAAGGGTGCTGATGTTGCCAATTGGTCCTCTGCGGCTGTGGAGGCCTTTCGGGAGCTTAAGCGCCGCTTTTCTTCCGCCCCTGTGTTGCGCCAGCCTGATGTTTCGCTCCCTTTTCAGGTCGAGGTTGATGCTTCCGAGATTGGAGCGGGGGCGGTTTTGTCGCAGAGAAGTTCCGATTGCTCAGTGACGAGACCATGTGCATTCTTCTCTCGAAAGTTTTCGCCCGCCGAGCGAAATTATGATGTCGGTAATCGGGAGCTCTTGGCTATGAAGTGGGCATTTGAGGAGTGGCGTCATTGGCTTGAGGGTGCTAGACATCAGGTGGTGGTCTTGACTGATCACAAGAATCTGATTTACCTTGAGTCTGCCAGGCGTCTGAATCCTAGACAGGCGCGCTGGTCGTTGTTTTTCTCCCGGTTTAATTTTGTGGTTTCATACTTGCCGGGTTCAAAAAATGTGAAGGCAGATGCCCTTTCTAGGAGTTTTGAGCCTGACTCCTCTGGTGATTCTGAGCCTATGGGTATCCTTAAGGATGGGGTGATTTTGTCTGCTGTCTCCCCAGACTTGCGACGTGCTTTGCAGGAGTTTCAGACTGATAGGCCTGATCGTTGTCCGCCTGGGAGACTGTTTGTTCCAGATGAATGGACCAGTAGAGTCATCTCGGAGGTTCATTCTTCTGTGTTGGCAGGTCACCCTGGAATTTTTGGTACCAGAGATTTGGTGGCCAGGTCCTTCTGGTGGCCTTCCCTGTCTCGGAATGTGCGTGCCTTTGTACAGTCTTGTGATGTTTGTGCTCGGGCCAAGCCTTGCTGTTCTCGGGCTAGTGGATTGTTGTTATCTTTGCCTATTCCGAAGAGGCCGTGGACGCACATCTCTATGGACTTTATCTCGGACCTCCCGGTTTCTCAGAAAATGTCCGTCATTTGGGTGGTGTGTGACCGTTTTTCTAAGATGGTTCATTTGGTACCCTTGCCCAAATTGCCTTCTTCATCTGAGTTGGTTCCTTTATTTTTTCAGAATGTGGTTCGTTTACATGGTATCCCGGAAAACATCGTTTCTGACAGGGGGTCTCAATTTGTGTCTAGGTTCTGGCGAGCGTTCTGTGCCAGGATGGGCATTGATTTGTCTTTTTCGTCTGCATTCCATCCTCAGACTAATGGCCAGACGGAGCGAACTAATCAGACCTTGGAGACTTATTTGAGGTGTTTTGTGTCTGCTGATCAGGATGATTGGGTCGCCTTTTTGCCGTTGGCAGAGTTTGCCCTCAATAATCGGGCCAGTTCTGCCACTCTGGTTTCTCCTTTCTTTTGCAATTCAGGGTTTCACCCTCGTTTTTCATCTGGCCAGGTGGAATCTTCGGATTGCCCTGGAGTGGACACGGTGGTGGATAGACTGCACCGGATTTGGAGTCATGTGGTGGACAATTTGAAGTTGTCTCAGGAGAAGACTCAGCAGTTTGCTAATCGTCATCGTCGTGTGGGTCATCATCTCCGCGTTGGGGACTTGGTGTGGTTATCTTCTCGTTTTGTCCCTATGAAGGTCTCTTCTCCTAAGTTTAAACCTCGGTTCATAGGTCCTTATAAGATTTTGGAGATTCTTAATCCTGTATCTTTTCGTTTGGACCTACCAGCATCTTTCACCATTCATAATGTCTTCCATCGGTCGTTGTTGCGGAGGTACGAGGTACCGGTTGTTCCTTCTGTTGAGCCTCCTGCTCCTGTGCTGGTGGAGGGTGAATTGGAGTATGTTGTGGAGAAGATTTTGGACTCTCGCGTTTCCAGACGGAGACGTCAATATTTGGTTAAATGGAAGGGATACGGTCAGGAGGATAATTCTTGGGTGACTGCCTCCGATGTTCATGCCTCTGATTTGGTTCGCGCCTTTCATAGGGCGCATCCAGATCGCCCTGGTGGTTCTCATGAGGGTTCGGTGCCCCCTCCTTAAGGGGGGGGTACTGTTGTGAATTCTGTTTTTGGGCTCCCTCTGGTGGTTACTGGTGGTACTGGCTGACTTTTGTCTTGCACCTGTTCCCATCAGGAATCTGGGAGTTTCCTATTTAGTCTGGCTTCTCAGTCATTCTAGTGCCGGCAATCAATGTTACCAGAGCACCTCTGTTGCTTGCTACCTGCTCCAAGTCTGCAATTCAGCTAAGTTGGATCTTTGGCATTTTTTGTGTTTGTTTGTCCACCATGCATTTATATTTCTCTTGCTGCTGGAAGCTCTAGTGATCTGAAATCACTACTCCGGTGTCATGAGTTGATAACGGAGTTAAAGTAATTTCAGGATGGCTGTTGAGGGTTTTGAGGTGACCGCGAAGTCCTCTTTTGTATTTTCTGCTATCTAGTCAGAGGGCCTCTCTTTGCTGAATCTATATTCATACTGCGTACGTGTTTTCCTCTTACCTAACCGTTATTATATGTGGGGGGCTACTATCACTTTTGGGGTTTCCCTGGAGGCAAGCCAGGTCTGTGTATTCCTCTACTAGGAGTAACTAGATCTCCGGCTGGTGCGAGGTGTCTAGGGATAATCGTAGGCACACCCCCTGGCTACTATTAGTTGCGTGTTAGGTTCAGCATCGCGGTCATCTGAGATTCCATCATTCCTAGAGCTAGTCCGTTTTTGCCTGAGTCCCTGCCATTGGGAACCATGACAGTATGGTGTGACTTTTGCTTTGGGCTCCCCCTGGTGGCTTTGTCTGTTATCCTGCTGGTCTCTGGCTATCAGCTGGTTCGTTATCCTCTGGGAGGTTCCTATATAGCTCTGTTTTACTTCCTCTTGTTGCCGGCTGGCGATGTAATCAGTGCTACTCAGATTCCTTCTGACTACCTGCTCCCAGTACATCCAGGACAAGCTAAGTTTTGTTTGTTCATTTTTTGATCAGCAGTGTTTATCATGTTTTCTGTTCCAGCTTGCTAAAATGTAATTCCCTCGCTTGCTGGTTGCTCTAGTGGGCTGAGTTTCTCCCCACACACCGTTAGTTGGTGTGTGGGTTCTTGAAATCTCAGGATGGATATTTTGTAAGGGTTTTTTATTGATCGCATAGACCCCTGCTCTATTTTCTGCTTTCTAGTACTAGTGGGCCTCTTTTGCTGAATCTGATTTCATCCCTATGTATGTGCCTTCTTCTTACTTCACCGTTAATATTTGTTGGGGGCTTCTATATCTTTGGGGATTATTTCTCTGGAGGCAAGCGAGGTCCTTCTTTCTCTTTAGGGGTAGCTAGTTCCTCAGGCTGGCTCAAGACGTCTAGGAATTATTTAGGCACGTTCACCGGCTACCTCTAGTTGTGTTGGATAGGTTCAGATTTGCGATCAGTCCAGTTACCATCTCCCTAGAGCTCGTCCTTAGTTTAATCACTTGCTGGTCTATTTGTGATCCTCAGCCACTAGGGATCATAACAGTACAGCCGGCCCACAAAGTGTTTATTGCATGGCAGAAGCAGGAGAAAAGAAGCCTTGAGAATTTTTTTTTTTTTTCTTGTTGTTGCCGTGTGTCTAGCTGCTGTGCTAGCTTCTCTCCTCCTCTTAATCTTGGTGTGGCTCTGAGTTCAGCTGCTGACATGGATGTCCAGAGCTTGGCTTCCAGTCTGGATCATCTTGCTGCTAGAGTTCAAAGTATTCAGGATTTTGTTGTTCACAGTCCTATGTCTGAGCCTAGGATACCTATTCCGGAGTTGTTTTCTGGAGATAGATCTAGGTTCCTGAATTTTAAGAACAATTGTAAGTTGTTTCTTTCTTTGAAACCTCGTTCCTCTGGTGATGCCGTTCAGCAAGTTAAGATTATCATTTCCTTTTTGCGTGGGGACACTCAAGATTGGGCCTTCGCATTGGCGCCAGGAGATCCTGCATGGCTCAGTGTGGATGCGTTTTTTCTGGCCCTTGGATTGCTGTATGAGGAACCTAATCTTGAGAACCAGGCTGAAAAAGCGTTATTGGCCCTCTCGCAGGGGCAAGATGAAGCAGAGGTGTACTGCCAGAAATTTTGGAAATGGTCGGTGCTTACTCAGTGGAATGAGTGTGCCCTGGCTGCAAATTTCAGAGAAGGTCTTTCTGAAGCCATTAAGAATGTCATGGTGGGGTTCCCCACGCCTGCAGGTCTGAATGAGTCAATGACTCTGGCCATTCAGATTGATCGGCGGTTGCGGGAGCGCAAACCTGTGCACCATTTGGCGGTGTCTTCTGAACAGACACCTGAATCTATGCAATGTGACAGAATTCTGACCAGAAGTGAACGGCAAAATTATAGATGGCAAAATGGGTTGTGCTTTTACTGTGGTGACTCAGCTCATGTTATCTCAGCATGCTCTAAGCGCAAAAAAAAGGTTGATAAATCTGTCACCATTGGTACTTTACAGCCTAAGTTCATTTTGTCTGTTACCCTGATTTGTTCCCTGTCATCTTACCCGGTTAATGCCTTTGTAGATTCAGGTGCTGCCCTGAGTCTGATGGATTGGTCATTTGCCAGGCGCTGTGGTTTTGATTTGGAGCCTTTAAAATTCCCTATTCCACTAAGGGGAATTGACTCTATGCCATTGGCTACGAATAGACCTCAGTACTGGACACAAGTGACCATGTGCATGACTCCTGTTCATCAGGAGGTGATTCGCTTTCTTGTATTGCATAATTTGCATGATGTTGTCGTGTTGGGTCTACCATGGTTGCAGACTCATAATCCAGTCCTGGATTGGAAAGCTATGTCTGTGTCAAGTTGGGGTTGTCAGGGAATTCATGGTGACGCTCCTGTGGTGTCAATTGCTTCGTCCACTCCTTCTGAAGTCCCTACGTTTTTGTCAGACTACCAGGATGTATTTGAGGAGCCCAAACTCAATTCTCTACCTCCTCATAGGGACTGTGATTGTGCTATAAATTTGATTCCTGGTAGTAAGTTTCCTAAGGGACGACTTTTCAATTTATCTGTGCCGGAGCATGCTGCCATGCGGAGTTATATAAAGGAGTCTTTGGAGAAGGGACATATTCGCCCGTCCTCTTCCCCTCTTGGTGCGGGATTCTTTTTTGTGGCTAAGAAGGATGGTTCCCTGTGACCTTGTATTGATTATCGCCTTTTGAATAAAATCACGGTCAAATTTCAGTATCCTTTGCCATTGTTAACTGATTTGTTTGCTCGCATTAGGGGGTCTAGTTGGTTCACCAAGATAGATCTTCGTGGTGCGTATAACCTTGTGCGTATAAAACAGGGTGATGAATGGAAAACTGCATTTAATACGCCTGAAGGCCATTTTGAGTACCTGGTGATGCCTTTTGGACTTTCTAATGCTCCTTCAGTCTTTCAGTCCTTTATGCACGACATCTTCCGTGAATATCTGGATAAGTTTATGATTGTGTATCTGGATGATATTCTGGTTTTTTCGGATGATTGGGAGTCTCATGTTAGGCAGGTCAGGATGGTCTTTCAGGTCCTGCGTGACAATGCTTTATTTGTGAAGGGCTCAAAATGTCTTTTTGGAGTCCAGAAGATTTCTTTTTTGGGTTTCATTTTTTCTCCTTCTACTATTGAGATGGACCCAGTCAAGGTTCAGGCTATTCATGACTGGACGCAGCCTACATCTGTTAAGAGTCTTCAGAAGTTCTTGGGTTTTGCTAATTTTTACCGTCGCTTCATAGCTAATTTTTCTGGTGTTGTTAAGCCTTTGACGGATTTGACCAAGAAAGGTTCTGATGTGACTAATTGGTCCTCTGCGGCTGTGGAGGCCTTTCGGGAGCTGAAGCGCCGGTTTTCTTCGGCTCCGGTCTTATGTCAGCTAGATGTCTCACTTCCCTTCCAGGTGGAGGTTGATGCTTCCGAGATTGGAGCGGGGGCTGTTTTGTCGCAGAGAAGCTCCGATGACTCTGTGATGAAGCCATGTGCTTTCTTTTCAAGAAAGTTTTCGCCTGCCGAGCGGAATTATGATGTCGGTAATCGGGAGTTGTTGGCTATGAAGTGGGCATTTGAGGAGTGGCGACATTGGCTCGAGGGAGCTAAGCATCGTGTGGTGGTCTTGACTGATCAAAAGAATTTGATTTATCTCGAGTCGGCCAAGCGGCTGAATCCCAGACAGGCTCGTTGGTCGTTGTTTTTCTCTCGTTTTGATTTCGTGGTTTCATACCTGCCTGGTTCGAAGAATGTGAAGGCTGATGCTCTTTCTAGGAGTTTTGTGCCTGACTCTCCTGGAGATTCTGAGCCGGCTGGTATTCTAAGAGAAGGGGTGATTTTGTCTGTCATCTCCCCAGATTTGCGACGTGTGCTGCAAGAGTTTCAGGCGGATAGACCTGATCGCTGTCCACCGGAGAGACTGTTTGTCCCGGATAGATGGACCAACAGAGTCATCTCCGAGGTTCATTCTTCGGTGTTGGCGGGCCATCCTGGAATATTTGGTACCAGAGACTTGGTGGACAGGTCTTTTTGGTGGCCTTCCTTGTCGCGGGATGTGCGTTCCTTTGTGCAGTCTTGTGGAATTTGTGCTCGTGCTAAGCCTTGCTGTTCTCGAGCCAGTGGTTTGCTGTTACCTTTGCCTGTCCCGAAGAGGCCTTGGACACACATTTCCATGGATTTTATTTCAGATCTCCCTGTCTCTCAGAGAATGTCTGTCATCTGGGTGGTGTGTGATCGTTTTTCTAAGATGGTCCATTTGGTGCCCTTGCCTAAGTTGCCTTCCTCCTCCGAGTTGGTTCCACTGTTTTTTCAAAATGTGGTTCGTTTGCACGGGATTCCTGAGAACATTGTTTCTGACAGAGGATCCCAGTTTGTGTCTAGATTTTGGCGGACCTTTTGTGCTAAATTGGGCATTGATTTGTCTTTTTCGTCGGCCTTCCATCCTCAGACGAATGGCCAAACCGAGCGAACTAATCAGACCTTGGAGACTTATTTAAGATGTTTTGTTTCTGCTGATCAGGCGACTGGGTTACTTTTTTGCCGTTGACCGAGTTTGCCCTTAACAATCGGGCTAGTTCTGCTACTTTGGTTTCTCCTTTCTTTTGTAACTCTGGTTTTCATCCTTGTTTTTCTTCTGGGCAGGTTGACCCTTCTGATTGTCCTGGGGTGGACTCTGTGGTTGACAGGTTGCAGCAAATTTGGGCTCATGTTGTTTACAATTTGGTGTTGTCTCAGGAGGAGGCTCAGCGTTTTGCTAACCGTCGTCGGTGTGTGGGTTCCCGGCTTCGGGTTGGGGATTTGGTCTGGTTGTCTTCCCGTCATGTTCCTATGAAGGTTTCTTCCCCTAAGTTCAAGCCTCGGTTTATTGGTCCTTATAGGATTTCTGAGATTATCAATCCAGTGTCTTTTCGTTTGGCCCTTCCAGCCTCTTTTTCCATCCATAATGTTTTTCATAGATCTTTGTTGCGGAAATATGTGGTGCCCGTGGTTCCCTCTGTTGATCCTCCTGCCCCGGTGTTGATTGATGGGGAGTTGGAGTATGTTGTGGAGAAGATCTTGGATTCTCATTTTTCAAGACGGAGGCTTCAGTATCTTGTCAATTGGAAGGGTTATGGCCAGGAGGATAATTCTTGGGTTGTTGCCTCCGATGTTCATGCTGACGATTTGGTTCGTGCCTTCCATTTGGCTCGTCCGGATCGGCCTGGGGGCTCTGGTGATGGTTCGGTGACCCCTCCTCAAGGGGGGGTACTGTTGTGAATTCTGTTGTGGGTTCTGCTCTTGGGCTCCCTCCGGTGGTTATAAGTTGTAGTGCTGCTGTTTGTCCTTCACAGCAGTCATCAGGTGCTTCCACTTTGGACGGGGCTATTTAGTCTGGCTTCACCCTTTAGTGAGTGCCAGTTGTCCATTGTTTTTCTGGAGGATTCACATCTCTACTTGGTTTCTCCTGCTGGATTGTCCAAATCATCAAAGATAAGTCCTGGCTTTGTTTTTGCAGTCCACATGCGGTGGACTTTATAGTTCAGTGAATTGCTATGTTTTTTCTTGTCCAGCTTTGTCTGTGTAAGGATTTATTCAGCCAAGTTGGAAGCTCTGGAGTCGCAGAGTTACCCTCCATGCCTTAGTTAGGTGTGGAGATTTTTGTATTCTCTGTGGTGGATTTTTGTAGTAATTTAATACTGACCACACAGTACTCTGTCCTGTCTTTTCTTTCTAGGTAGCGTGGTCTCCTTTGCTAAATTCTGTTTTCAGTCTGCGTTTGTAATTTCCCTCTCCTCTCACAGTCAATATTTGTGGGGGGCTGTCTTTCCTTTGGGGATTTTCTCTGAGGCAAGATAGTTTTCCTGTTTCTTTCTTTAGGGGTAATTAGTCCTCCGGCTGTGACGAGGTGTCGAGGGAGTGACAGGAACATCCCACTGCTACTTATAGTTGCGGTGTTAAGTTCAGGGTCTTCGGTCAGTATAGAGGCCACCTACTCCAGAGCTCGTTCATGCTGCTCCTAGGCCACCAGATCATAACAGAGTCTCAGGCAGGGACAGATTAAACACCTGGTCAGTGGAGAAGATAGGCTCGAAGGCACAGAAGGCGGAATATTGGGCACTATCTTGGTAAGATAGTTGGTAGCACAATATGATCCCCATGAAAGTCGACGCAACCATGGGAAGCCTAGAAGAACCAAGTTTACAGACTCAGGTAGCACATAGAAAGACATTTTTTCGGAATTTTGAGTTCCGATCTGCAGGGTGACTGGCAACGTGATAAAATGAATAGGTTCTGCCAGAAGTTGCCCTTCAATGAAGACAATAGAAAGGGGGTGATCCAGCTGTTTTTAGAGAGCTGAAATTGATGGACCAGATCCAGATGGATGAAGTTGCTTGCGGGGCCAGAATCCAAATGGGCAATCGTTGGGAGGGACTTCTCCTGTCAGGACAGGGTAACTTGCGTCACCAGTTTTGGAGAGCAATCTTACCTCTTACCTAGGGTCACCTCTCCCACCAACCCTAGAAGCAGGGGTTCTCCAGACTTCACTGGGCTCTGATGAACATAATGGCCATTGCTACCACAGTGCATGCATACGTTTTCACGAAAACGAGAGTTTGGCTTGTTCTACCTTCATTGGTTCAACAGCAAAAGGAGAAGCTACCGACAGCAAAGGATTCTGCAAGGTTGGCATGGACCTGGGAGGTTACCTGAAAAGAGAAGATACTTTAGCCTGTTCCAGAGCTTGCTCATGGAAACGGACATTAATCCTAGTAGCGAGGTGTATAAGGGCATTGTCATGACTCGGTTGTCAGGTGACCCGGGATCAGGGGCTCCTACCCTGTCTCCCTAACACTAGGGGTCACCCTATCTCACCCCATTCCCTGGATTACTTCCGAAGGTGAAGATGCCGGGGCTACTAACCTTACCTTATCTCCTGTATCCACCCTCCATCTGTTCCTTTCCCCCACCCAGGGAAGAGGGGAGCAGCCATGCCCCCCAGTACACCAACCAGACGAGCAAGGCCACACGAACAAGGGCAACTGAAAATACCAGGCATACAAATATTCACTCACATATCACAGAGAAATGCACCGGGGAGTGGAGGATGGGGAAAATCCAAAGTAAGAGGAGGAAAGGGAATTATCACACTTACAAACCCAAGCAAGAGTCACAGATAAATCCACCAAACTCCTTCTCTTATAACCACCAAACAACTCTCCTCCAAGCCATGCAGCATAAGCTAGCTCTGATGATGTGTTTCAGTCAGGATCCAGATTATATAGGGAATAGGAGTTGCTAACTGTGCGCAGCTGGTTCCCGTTCCTGTCAACTACCTGTTGCTGGGTAGAATACAGCTTCATCACTAACAATACAGATTATTATACAGGCAAACATCATTACCGCATAGCACTATTTACATTACAGAGCACAACATCACACTTGTTCATAAAGGGGGTATGTGGGTAATACGTCCATCTCCTTACAACAGGTCATCGATATCAGATGAGTGAAGGTCCTGGTGCCAACCACCGATCAGCTGTAGATGTAAACTGTGTACTGAGTGGCAAAAATATATAGAAAATGAGGGCACTCACCGTTTAATTCAGTCCTTTATTGTGGCATAAAATAGTAGTAGCAGGTCTTACAGGAGAACGCAGGTATCGTGAGACGACGGCCCGTTTTGCGCAAGTGCACTTGCGTGAAACGGGCCGTCGTCTCACGATACCTGCGTTCTCCTGTAAGACCTGCTACTACTATTTTATGCCACAATAAAGGACTGAATTAAATGTCTGACGGTGAGTGCCCTCGTTTTCTATATATTTTTGACATTTCATGGACTGTGTTTTCCCAAGAGGTGCACCCCGTCCTTTAATCCTGGCAGCACAGATACACATGCAGCAGTTAATTC
The DNA here is from genome assembly GCF_051348905.1 of Ranitomeya variabilis. Classification (NCBI taxonomy): domain Eukaryota; kingdom Metazoa; phylum Chordata; class Amphibia; order Anura; family Dendrobatidae; genus Ranitomeya; species Ranitomeya variabilis. Next base: position 79,311,316 of record NC_135234.1, read on the forward strand.
CGGTCCTCTGATACAACCAGCTGATGGTGCGGTTTGTTTTTCTTTATTTCTTTTTGCTACTGTGTACTGAGTGGGAACATAGCTCCTTACTAGTGGACGCTCTGGCTGGTACTGCAGATCAGTTCCTATCATCAGTGGCTTTTAGGAAAATATATTACCATAAAGTATTATATTAAAATGAATAATACAATAAGCAACATATTACACTGAACAATTTATCAGTCGCTATAAAGGCTCCTTTATTGGCATAATGACTCAGTTTTCTCCTTCAATCACTTTGGGAGCAGAAGTCATGGCAATTCCTTTTTTTTAGGTTTCAGAATATATTTGTATTTGGACAGTCTTCCAGAATTCGTTCTATTGGGGTAATTATGATGCAAGAAAAATTCTTATTGTGTTTGATTGTGATTTGCTGTGATTCATGACACTATTGTTGCGAAAATTTAAGTTTTGTATTCTAACGCATAAATATATTACAACCTTCAGGAACATACCAACAAATAGATTACATAATCCGAGAAGCAATTTATGTTGTTCTTGATGGTAAATGATTCATTTGTTATGATTGGCTATGTTTCTTCTTTGCCCTTTGTATTGTGGCAGCAATGACATTTTGTAGAGCCACACTTGAAACATTATACCACTATAGTTATTTTTTATTATTTTTATGCTACTGGGGGGCAGAAATACAGTAGATTTCATGTAGCATGCCCTCCTGTTGTTAAATTTAGCCCTAGGGAGTTGGAGTTTAAAGTGAAGTTATAGATTTCATTTCCAGATCTATTCCGCAATATAAATAGGTAATCAATAAAGCATCTGTAATAAATAATATTAGATCGAAGTTTATGGCTTTTGATGATGGCAGGTGACACGAAACCCTGTATGAACAGATTTGCTTAGCTGGGGGAGAAGACTGTCCCCATCGCGATACCATGTATCTTGTATATTTCAAAGTCAAAAATGGAGTTGCTATGGATGAGAATGAAATCAATGAATTTCAAAATTAAGTTTCTCTGTAAAGGATCCATCTTTTTAGCCTTGTCCATAAAAGAGGAGACAACCTTTAGACCTAGTGAATCAGAAATATCAAAGTAGAGTGCACGCATGTCTAGAATTAAGCATAGGAACCTTTAGCTTTACCATCATTGGAAGCTTTTGAGCTCATTAATCAACTGGGTGGAATTTTTAAGTGTTGACTCTAGATTGTGAAGATAATTCTGTAGGTGGATATCTATATAATTGGTCTGCCAATGGACTTGCTCTTTAGTTGTCACAGTAGGAACTTTCTCTGGCATTGTTAGTGGAGATAGTCTCTGATTGGCACAGAACAATTTTTTTTCGACACTGATAATTGGGATAGTGGTCCCCCTTACCACTTGTGCCCATGTGCGGCTGCGTAGGTTGCACCAATGGTATGTTCGCCTCTGTCCTAGCTGGAATAGCGGGATATTTCTTTGGAATTATTAATGGGGCTGCTCTCTGGCTCGCAAAGTAGTACATTGTTGCACACCTGTCCCTGGTTTGGGCTCTGCTCCATCTGGCCCGGTCCCTTGAACTTTCTGGTGCTCCTCGTCAGGCTTTGCAGGTGGCCTAGTCTGCTTTTATGTGATGAACTGCCTGGGCCTATTTAAGGGCTTCTAAGACATACACTCCCTTGGTACGGAATTTGTAACACGACTTACAGTTTGCAATTTTTACATCCCACTGTAACTTTTCTTTAGGATGTGTAGTGTACATTTTTTACATGTTTCCAAATACCAATGTTGTTTTCATACATTACGTTTCGAATAATCTTTATTCACTTTTATAACTTTAATGGAAACAAGTAGGTAGAAAGGAAAATAACAGGTAAGGGTAAAGGAACACTGATGTGGGGTGGAAAAGAAATACATTGTTTAACAATACAGCAAATAAGAAAATGGCAGAAAATTGTATGCTAGCATATATCTGCTTAATAGAACTAACTGGAAAATAAATAGATTAAATATCAATTGTACACTACTATTTACTTTTTTTGATAAATATGTAGCGCCCCCACCGCCGCAGGGCCAAGGGATACCCGGTACCGGGCCTCTGAGTCTCTGCTCTGGGGTTGTCACGGTGGCTAGGCCCAGTCCGTGACCCTGCCGAGGGGCGTACAGTGATAGATATGATGGATGATGGTAGTGGTGGTGGTGCGGTGCAATAAATAACGAGGACACCAGGTTGCAGTCTCTTTACCTCTTTACTGAAGATCTCTGGGTCCTCAGTCCGGAATCCGGATAACCAGGCTGCGCAAGCCCGGCCGGTCCAATGGCACCTCCAGAGTTTTCTTTACAGGTGGAAATCTGTGCCTTCCTTCTAGCGCTATGTGTTGCGGTCCTTCCCTGCTGTGCTTACGGAAAGTCCCCACAACTGTTGTGTCTGTTTCTTAAGTTCCCTCACAACACGATTAGATGATGTTCTGCTAATCCTCCGTCCCTCCCTGATGTTACGGTTAGGACGGCACCCATTTGACGGGTAGGCTCGGAGCTCTTCCGGGACCCTAGAGTCGCCCCTCTCCACAAGTTGCCCCCCAAGACTGCATAGGTGATTTAGGTGAGATAGCCCGCCTGAGACTGACTGTCCTGCCGTAGGTTCGAAGTATTGCCTGAAGCTGTATATAGAAATACTTCCTTCGGCGTTCCGGCCACCGGTTGTTTGCGCCTCAGTAGGATGTTGCCTCGGTCTTACAGCACGACCCCTACTGGTATTCTCCTTGTTGCTTTGATCTCGTTTCTCACTCAGCACAATCTATCTCGCTTCTAGTCCTTCCTTGGGTACCGCCGCTATACTGAGCAGGCACAGTCCCGTTACGTTCTCTCAGTTTGCCAAGCCTCTGTCAGGATCCCACCCCTGACAGAGACCCTACCGAATCTTCTCCTGCAACACCCTCTGCCACAAGGTGTTGCCTGGCTCCAACCCAGTCAGCTTTCTGTCTAACTTCCTGCCTGACCTCCAGTTTTACCAGTGTTGTGGAGAGTGGCCTAGTAAATAGAACCCTTAGCTCCCCCTGGAGGCCCGGCAGTGAAATGTATTGGTGTCTGTGATACCTGCTCAGATGAACTCCTTCAGTGCCATCAGACGTACCATAGCTCCCCTTAATGGCGGAGCCACAGTACTGCAACGACCAGGACTCTGGGGCGCTGCAAATATGTTTGAGAAAAATGCCTGTGCACCTCCATGGCATGCCTGAGGACATAGTGTTACAATTGCATCAATAGCATTTCCATAAATATAGGTGTTAACAGAATTCCTTTTCACCAGGAAAACTGGGGGTAGTGAGAAGCCATTGCCAACAAGAGCACTTTAGTTAATAGTACCCTATCAGATTGCATGAAACCGAAGGTATTCTTTAATTTTCGATCACTTAAATACAATGTATTACTCAGGTGTAAACTAACTATTTCGAGATTAGGGCAATGCCAGAGGGGCCATGACCATTGGAGAGCCACAATTCCTTCATCAGTTACAATCCAGCACACTTAGTCTGTACAGGTGGAGAAGTTGTCCAAACACCCTCTCTGAAGACTTCTCTAATGTTATCATATGGATTTGCTGTTTTATGTGTCATAGCTATGTATTTTACAGCCTTTAATCTGCAAACAGCTTGTTAGCCTAGGATTGGGCTAGCTAGTGTGGAGTGGGCTTCTGACAACGTGTCAAATCCGTCCTGGAGGACTAAGTTGAATCTTTATCTGACCAGGAAGGAGCATGGGGTACTGCACCATAGTAAGGAATTCTGAGTGGGCGAAGAAATACTCTGTTATTCTACAATCTGTATTGAACACCATCATTATGCCATTTACTAAGAAACTAAGTGATAAGCCTCTGCCTTATGCGGAAGAAATGGTGAAAGAAATGAATGCGTTTAACAGATGTTGGAGAATGTTATCAAGAAAAAACCCTTGACGTGGGTTGACAGCTTAGGTATTGAGGCCCCAATATAAACTACGGTAATACCTTACATACATTGATATGTGGTTTTTTTGCACTTTATCTTGCAGGGCGCAGTCGGACCAAGATGGCTCTGTAAACTGTAGGCCTCTATTCACACAGCATGCATTTTGTAGCACTGGGCAGCCCGCCTGTATGTGCGTTAGTAATAGGCTGTAAACCAGATGCTCTGCATTGCTTGTGTGAACAATGCCACATATTTTTTATGTTTTATTTCAAGATGAATAAAGGACATTAACTCAGCAGTGCATTGGGGTGAGTGCCACATTTCTTTTCAGCATTTATGGATGTGAACAATGCCACATACAGACTATTATCTCTTATCTTTTTGTGCACTAATGCCAAACAGCCAATACTGAATTGAAAGTGGTTGTTTCATCGGTATTTTTTGCACCTGTGTTTTTGCCATCATTAATCAGGTCCGATGCGCCCTGCTAGTGCATTTGTTTGGAGGCTTCAGCAGGTAATCATCTCTGCTTTTTTCTCTGTGATTTTTTTTTTTCAATTTTCTGGAGGATTTTTAAGTCCTCTTTTTGTGTCATGCAGCAGTTGTGATGCGGCGCCCCAGGGTCCAGGTCATCGCAGTGGTATTGCTTTCCTCTCGGGGAGAGGCAATGAAGGATAACTGCATCCAGGTAACACAATGCATGCAACATGTTCACACTCCAGACCAGAAGGGGGAGATCTAAGCCTGTTTTAGGTGAACTCCCCTATAAGAACATCCTGATCTGGAGGGAAAGGGTTCAGTTCCTGTCAGAGAGACAGAGGGAAAGGAAGGAGCAGAGCCCTGTGGCCAAAAGTGCTGCAGCTCCTAGGAAACAGACGGATAGAAAGCCAAACGGATTGCAGAGAGCGCAAAGGAAGTCAGAGCAAAGGAGAGGATACTAGAAGGGGACCACCTCTATACAGGCTGCCTCCTTCTGAAGCACAGAAGCCCGGTAGCCGGAACACCAGGACCTTTATGCTTTGCTCCACAGACCGGCAGGACAGCTAATTGCAAGTTACCTGTCCGCCCTACACCCAGGAGGCACGGTGGCAACCATTGGAGGCCGGGGCGTGCTAGAGTCCCTATAAACAGCCTCAAGCCATCAGTCATAGGGTATTGTCCTATCCTATATGGGGGAGAGAGAGAAAGACATTACATCTGTGAGACCCTTATGTGAAGCCTTAGACAGTAAGTAAGGGACTACAACACTGCAGCACAAGGGAAGGCTACTGATTTCCACCTGGACAAGGGGACTCTGGACTTGCCTCCAAACCGGCCGGACTCTGCCTGCCCTGTGATCTGGTGCCCTGGACTGTGGATGCTGAAGTCTTCAGTAAAGGTAAAGAGCCTGCAACCTGGTGTCCTCGTTCTTCTCTGCGCCTCTCATCATTCACCATCTACACACTGGGAGGCCCTGGGGACATACTTCACCTGTGGGAAGGTACCATCTAGCTGCAATAACATCACCCCAGCGGACCCCTTAAAGCAGCGTAGGTCACCCTGACTGAATACAACAGGTGGCGTCACGAACATTCCCCTTAAAGACCTTTCCCTTTTACATGGATGTCCCAGGGCCACGGGCCGGGTCAGCCACCGTGACATCCCCCTGTGAACCGAAGGACCCGGTACCGAGTACCCTACGGCCCCTTGGGGGCACTCCAGTGACACAATTAGAGTTTTTAGATGTAGAATGTGGCAGATCTCACAAAACTGAACCCAGCCACACCACAGCTTTCTGTGTACATCGCCTATTTACAATGAGCTGCTTATCAGAGGAGGCGTCATGATGGACCAGGGCTCAAGTGTCATGTAGTCCTTTAGTGATAATCTCCTGATCATAAAAACCATCATTGTAAGGAAACAGCAGCACACAGCCTAATAAGTGACACATCACTGAAATCTGTGTTTCAGCCCCTACATCATGCTGTCTTCAGATTAAATAGCAAAAACAGGCTGACAGATTCCCTTTAAGAAAAAAAAGTTCAATATCCAAGACAAGGCTTCTTTACCATAAGAACATTTTTACTATATTTTTCTGCACTTTTTAATACAGCAAGAAAAAAGGTATGTTAATCTATACCGGAGAAAAAGGTGCCAAATTGGAAACTCTTTTGGCATACAGTGGAAGAATGGGGCCCTATGAACACATATGGGGTATATGTTGGCGCATACACCAATACAATATACTGTAATGTGAACCTAGTCTTACCTGAGCTTTTCTGGAAGCTATCCATTGTAGGAGGCTCTACTGCTGAGCCTTTTGTCTTCTGCTGGTCTGTACAGGAATGTGCTGTTCCCAGTTTGCTCCTAGTGTTTCATCTTCCTGCATTCAGAATACACAGCTTTTATACTGATTATTCTTGTTTTTATCATGGTGCATATGAATAAACATGCCCACCTGCTTAGCAATAAGGAATGGCATTCTTTGCCCCATGCTGCTGTCTGCTTTCTTCTTAACAACCTTGGACAGCTCCCTGTACGTCATTCATCTCACTATGAGCTTTGGGATGTGGACTGTTCCTATGGGGCCTACAGAGGGGTGCAGCCAAACAAACCCCCATTCCTCAATTTTTGCAATTTCCAGGGACCAGGCTTTAGGCCCCGTAATCTTTCGTACATGGGATCCGTATCAATACTTGACACCCACAATGCTCACAGTCTTGTGTAAATGGTGAGCATCGGAACAAAGAGCACTAGGATTAATTTCACTATTTGTTTTCCCGCTGCCTCAGTATGTCATCGTCATTTTTTTATAAAATGCCTGAAAAATGAATATCACTGTTTGCAAATGTCACAGCCAATTGGGAAATGTATGTGGAGTGGACAGCGTTAAACAGGTCAACAGATTCTATTATGTCTGAATGGATTCTATTCCTTTAATATGGCTTTAATATAGTTCAAGGAGGATCTCTGCACAGTGACTGTATTCATTACCATCTGACCCTTCCCACTAACTTCATTACCCCAGGCTCATTTATTAGGAAGCCAAGTAACCTATACTTGCGGGGTTATTCTCGGTAAAACTGTAAAGTGCTTGTAAAAGCAAACAACTTTGCAATTTACTTTTAATTAAAAACCCAGTCCCTTCTTAAGAATGGAGGGATTTTTAAGTTTATTGTGTGTTGCTCATAGCCTTGGTTTTATGTAGAAGTACTTCTCTGAAGATGTCCATTGCTCTCTTTGATACTGCAGAGGTAAAGCTGCTTCTGCCTGCAGCATCTGAGAACACACAGTTTGGAATGGAGGAGCAATGCGTCAATGGTCAATCAATGGTCAATCAATCTGGAGCACACTGCTATCTGACAAGCAGGAGGCCATGGAGTGGTCAATGGAATGGGGCCTTGACGTACGACACATGGATCTACGAGGACCAGGACAAGAGGGCATGTAGTATGGCAGACAAGCAAGCGGAGAAGGAAGCACAGATAAAGCAGAGCTAGAGGTGTGGACACACACTAGAAAAGGAACTTCTCAGCAAATGGGTGTCTTGTAATCCTCTATCAGGTTTGCAGGACCTCTAATTGTTTTCTTGTTATAATTGATATGTGGTTAGGTGCAGATGGTAACTAGCTCTTTTGTGAGTAATAATTCCAGACGATCAAATACATTTATCCTGTTGATTTCATTAAAGAAGCATTTCTACTAACATTTTTATTGTTTAAATGAGTGTTATGTGGATGTAACGTAGTGTGGGTGTGTTAGTATGCTCTCCTACTGCCGCTCTCTCCCGTGTCCAGTGCCGTTCTTCTGCTCTCCTGAATGCCGTCACCTCTCTGCAGACTCCTCCGGGTCACACTGCGCTCTGCGTGACCCAGATGTGACTTTTACAATGGAAGCCTATGGGGTGTCAGAACTAAACTCCACAGATTTTCATTATGACAGCGAATTCTGGCTCATGCATATGGAGTATGGAGTGAGCCTGCACGTCTCATTTGTGGTGACGTCACTGAAAAGAGGAGAACGGGGCTGAACACCAGAGATAGCAGCAGTAGGTGAGCATATTAACACACTCACACTACATTACATGCATATGCACATATTTAAACAATAAAAATGTTAGTGAGTGTGCCTCTTTAAAGGGAACCTGTCACCAGGTTTGGCTGATACGAGTTACGGTCACTGCCTTTCAGGGCTTATCTACAGCATTCTATAATGCTGTATATAAGCCCCCGATCCGACCTGCAAGAGAAGAAAAATAACTTTTATTATACTCACCTGGGGGTGGTCCTGTCTGATGGATGTCGCATGTGCTGGTCCGGTGCCTCCCATCTTCTTGTGATGCCGTCCTCCTGCTTGCTTCATGTGGATGACGTGTCGGTGCGTCATCCACACAGGGTCCCCGGCATCGCGCTCCTGCTCAGGCGTACTTATCTGTCCTGATGAGGGCAGAACAAAGTACTGCAGTGCACAGGCGCTGGGAAAGGTCAGAGAGGCCCAGCACCTGCGCACTGCAGAAATTTGCTCTGCCCTCAACAGGTCAGATAAGTACGCCTGCGCAGGAGCACGATGCCGGGGAAGCTGTGAAGCAAGCAGGAGAGCGGTATTGTGAGAAGATGGGAGGTGCCGGACCAAGACCAGCAACACCCATCAGTCCGGACCACTCCCAGGTGAGTATAATACAACTTATTTTTCTTATCTTTCAGGTCGGATCAGGGGCTTATCTACAGCATTATAGAATGTTGTAGATAAGCCCTGAAAGGTGGTGGCCGTGACGCGTATCGGCCAAACCTGGTGACAGGTTTCATTTAATTGAGGGGATTACACAGTTCTTGTTTTTAGCAGCAGTTAGACAAAGTCTTAGGACTTATTCAGACATTTGGGTCATGCCTCATCTGGCGGTCCTGTGCTGTTCTCTCGATGTCTTTGTCTGCTGAACCACAGCAGGTTCTGTCGCTGTCTGACTGCTGATTACTTTCTGCCTTTGTCCATTCCTTTTGGAAATCAGGTGTTTTTGATCTGTTACCTTGCCTGTCCTATCACACTGCACGTGCTACGATTTAAAGAGACCTGTCACTCCAGGGCAGTGGGTGGGGAGAAGCCACCAGAGACCCGCCAGTCTGACTAGTCTCCTATGCAGCTCGATCTCTGTTGTCTTAGTATGTTTGACTCCGAAATGCAGCGCCCCAGAGTCCTGGTCGTTGCAGTACTGTTGCTCCGCCACTATGGGGGGCTATGGTACGTCTGATGGCACTGAAGGGATTCATCTGACCAGGTATCACATACACCAATACATTTCACAGTCGGGCCTCCAGGGGGAGCTAAGGGTTCTATTCATTAGGCCACTCCTCAAACTTTGGTAAAACTGGGGGTCAGGCAGGAAGTTAGAGAGAAAGCTGACTGGGTTGGAACCAGGCAACACCTTGTGGCAGAGGGTGTTGTGGGGAAAGATTCGGTAGGGTCCCTGTCAGGGGTGGGATCCTGACAGAGGCCTGGCAACGAGAGAGAACGTTACGGGACCGTGCCTGCTCAGTATAGCGGTGGTGCCCCAAGAAAGGACTAGAAGCGAGATTTATTGTGCTGAGTGAGAAACGAGATCAAACCAAGAAGGAGAAATACCAGTGGGAGTCTTGCTGTTAGACCGAGGCAACATCCTACTGAGGCGCAATTTACCGGTGGCCGGAACGCCGAGGAAGTATAGAACTCCAGGCCATACTTCAAACCTACGGCAGGACAGTCAGTTACAGGCGGGCTGTCTCACCTACATCACCTAAGCAGACATAGGGGGCACACTAGGAGAGGGGTGACTCTAGGGTCCCGGAAGAGCTCCGAGCCTACCCGTCATACGGGTGCGTCCTAACCAGAACATCAGGAAGGGACGGAGGAGAAGAACATCATCCGATCGAGTTGTGAGGGAACACGAGAAACAGACACAACAGTTGTGGGGACTATCCCGTAAGCACAGCAGGGGAGGACCGCATCACACAAGCGCTAGCAGGTAGACACTGATTTCCACCTGCAAAGGGAATTCTGGAGGTGCCATCAGACCGGCCGGACTTGCGTAGCCTGGTTAACCGTATTCCGGATTGAGGACTTTGAGACCTTCAGTAAAGAGGTAAAGAGACTGCACCCCTGTGTCCTTGTGATTGATTGCGTCCTGCACGATAACACCCTCCTATACCTCTACCTACATTGTACGCCCCTCAGCAGGGTCACGGGCCGGGTCTAGCCACCGTGACTACCCCAGAGCAGAGACTCAGAGGCCCGGTACCGGGTACCCCTCGGCCCTGCGGCGGTGGGGGCGCTACAGAAACAACACAGCGTTTCAGAGTTAAACATATGTGGCTGATATCATACAGCCAGTGCCTGATGGTGTCTCTCCCTACCGCTCTTCTTCACGTCCCAGCTCTCCAAGAGATTACTGGAATTCTACCAATGCTTATGCTTGTAATCTATAAATTGAGAAGGGAGAAGAGAAGAATATGTTTCCGGATGGCTGCGCTCCCCATATACTATAAGCATACAATTCTATTTATTGTATATACCCAGAAAAGTGCTGACCTATTTTTAAAATGAATGCAGGCGTTTCCTGTAGTAAATAAAGTAACAAAACAGCAAAGCTTAATTGCTATGGAAATGTTTACATGCATACATAAGCCTGAAATAGCCTGACATGTTTAGTGCCAAATACTCCCTTAGTCATCATTAATCTAAAATATTCGGCAATAGAATGACTAGGGCGATGGAGAGAAGATACATGTATGAATATGAAATATGTCATCTGAATTAGCTGGTTCGTTTCCTATGACTACTAATGCAAGAGTTTAGAACTGACTGTTTCTCAAAGATGCAGAGGGGGTTGATATATCTTTTGGCCTTGATATGTACATACTAGCACTCATAAACTCATCCAGGCTACTGTGGTAGCCAAATAATAAGCCAGGAATCAGAATTTTTTTGTTATCAGGTCACACCACCCAGAAGGGTTCCTTGTCACTGCTAAGTGCAAATTTTGGGGATTCCTTTATCAATCCCTTTCCATTTTCTCTCTTGTAGTCGTCTGTTTGAGATACATGAACAGCCTCAGACTGCGCAAGGCAAATTTGTAAGCTGTGATTGAGGGTAATGTGGGTGTAATATCCTAGATGACACTTTTATCAGATAAACGCTATTGAGGGAACTCAATATACCATCTTTTATTTATTTATTTATTTATTACTATTTTTATGAACAAACATTGCTCACATTTTATAAAATAATTTCAGCAGAAGTTATTTAAGGGGTTATCCAGGACTAATGATGATTTATACTTAGACTACGGCCGCACGATCGTATATTTTCTCATCCAAGAAAATCAGTAAAGGTATACATTGGTCCATGATGATTTTGATCATGCGGTAATTATTCAGTTTCAAATGCATTGTAAAACCATAAGTAGGAGGAGTATTGTGTTTAAGGTTGAGTGTGTAAGGCTGCGGTCACACTATCAATGTTTGGTCAGTATTTTACATCAGTATTTGTAAGCCAAAATCAGGAAAGGAACAATCAGAGGAAAAGTATAATAGAAACATATGTCACCACTTCTGTATTTATCACACACTCCTGGTTTTGGCTTACAAATACCGATGTAAAATACTGACCAAATACTGAATGTGTGACCGTAGCCTAACTGTCATGATGTCTGAGCAAAAAACATAACATGTGCACTGCCCCAAATACTAACATTGGACCGAGTGCGATCTGATGTTTTGTCACATCGAACTCGGACCGATAATATGGTCATCTCTACCAGCCCTTTAGTTATTAACATGAGATCAGTGGTGGTCAGATACCCAGCACCTCCACCAATCAGCCATTTACAGCAACTGTGTCAGCCGGATATACTGTCTTCAGAGCCAAAACGGTACAGATCCTAAGGCTGCCGTTACATGCTCAGTATTTGGTCAGTATTTTACATCAGTATTTGTAAGCCAAAACCCGGACTGGGTGATAAATACAGAAGTGGTGCATATGTTTCTATTATACTTTCCCTGATTGTTCCACTCCTGGTTTTGGCTTACAAATACTGATGTAAAATGCTGACCAAATACTGCTAGAGTGACGGCAGCCTTATACTGTGGTTTCTGCTCTTGGGTATTTCCATATGGGCTGTATTGGTAGCTGCGGTCCCAGTTGTTACAGTGGTGCTACCGTGCTTATATTGAGTTCCATGCAGGCAGATATTCATTGGCGCGCTATACAATCTCATAAATACTGATGTTTCAGTATAAAATGCAAGACCATTTTATGTCCCATCCAATTACCGTATATACTCGAGTATAAGCCGACCCGAGTATAAGCCGACCCCCCTAATTTTGCCACAAAAAACTGGGAAAACTTATTGACTCGAGTATAAGCCTAGGGGGAAAAATGCAGCAGGTACCGGTGAATTTCAAAATTAAAAATAGATGCTCCATACCGTTCATTATGGCCCCATAGATGCTCCACATAAAGCTGTGCCACATATAATGCTCTGCACCGTTCATTATGGCCCCATAGATGCTCCACATAAAGCTGTGCCATATATACAATGCTCTGCACCGTTGCCCCATAGCTGTGCCACATATATAATGCTCTGCACCATTGCCCCATAGCTGTGCCATATAGTGCTCTGCCCCACAGCTGTGCCATATAGTGCTCTGCCCCATAGCTGTGCCATATAGTGCTCTGCCCCATAGCTGTGCCATATAGTGCTCTGCCCCACAGCTGTGCCATATAGTGCTCTGCCCCATAGCTGTGCCATATAGTGCTCTGCCCCATAGCTGTGCCATATAGTGCTCTGCCCCATAGCTGTGCCATATAGTGCTCTGCCCCATAGCTGTGCCATATAGTGCTCTGCCCCATAGCTGTGCCATATAGTGCTCTGCCCCATAGCTGTGCCATATAGTGCTCTGCCCCATAGCTGTGCCATATAGTGCTCTGCCCCATAGCTGTGCCATATAGTGCTCTGCCCCATAGCTGTGCCATATAGTGCTCTGCCCCATAGCTGTGCCATATAGTGCTCTGCCCCATAGCTGTACCATACAGTGCTCTGCCCCATAGCTGTACCATACAGTGCTCTGCACCGTCCATTATTGCCCCATAGCTGCTGCTGCAATAAAAAAAAATAAAACACATACTCACCTGTCTTGCAGCTCCTCGGCGCCATTTTCCCGGCGTCTCCCTGCACTGACTGATCAGGCAGAGGGCGGCGCGCACACTATATGCGTCATCGCGCCCTCTGCCTGAACAGTCAGAGCGGAGAGAGAGACGCCGGGAAGATGGCGCGACGCCCGGCGTGTGGAACCAGGATAGGTGAATATGCGATACTTACCTGCTCCCGGCGTCCCGCTCCTTCCCCCTGCCTGTCTTCGGTGCCGCAGCCTCTTCCTCTGTCAGCGGTCACCGGCACCGCTGATTAGAGAAATGAATTATGCGGCTCCGCCCCTATGGGGGGTGGAGCAGCCTATTCATTTCTCTAATCAGCGGTCCCACGTGACCGCTCAGGGGAAGAGGCTGCTGCACCCGGAGACCGTGTAACAGGCAGGGGGAGCGCCAGGATCGCCGGGACTAGGTAAGTATATGACAGTGCTCACCCGCCGACCCCACCACCGATCATGACTCGAGTATAAGCCGAGGGGGCACTTTCAGCCCAAAAATTTGGGCTGAAAATCTCGGCTTATACTCGAGTATATACGGTACCACCAAAAATGGCCAAAATCTGATAGACTCATTTTGATGCAAATTAGCACTAACCTCACCCATTTTAGGCCAGTCCAACACGTCCAGATAATTCCGGTCCCGGAATAATTGGTACCGGAGTTATCCGTGTCCGTGTGTCCGTGTGCCGCCCGTGTGCCGACTGAGGACCACATGGATTGTGCAGGAGACAGCGCTACAGTAAGCGCTGTCCCCCTGAGTGTGGTGCTGACGTCTGCATTTATTCCTTCTCCCCAGCAGCATTCGCTGGAGAGAAGGAATGAAAAATCATGTTTTTTTTTGTGCTTAAAATAAAGTTCCTGGTCACCTCCCACCTCCCACCCCCTGTGCGCCCGCCCGCTGACATTAACCCCTTACTGACCTCGGACGTACTATACCGTCTGAGGTCAGCTCCCCTGCTTTGATGCAGGGCTCCGCGGTGAGCCCGCATCAAAGCCGGGACATGTCAGCTGTTTTGAACAGCTGACATGTGCCCGCAATAGGCGCGGGCAGAATCGCGATCTGCCCGCGCCTATTAACTAGTTAAATGCCGCTGTCAATCGCAGACAGCGGCATTTAACTACCGCATCCGGCCGGGCGGCCGGATATGACGTCATCGCCGACCCCCGTCACATGATTGGGGGTCGGCGATGCTTCTGAATGGTAACCATAGAGGTCCTTGAGACCTCTATGGTTACTGATCACCGGTGGCTGTGAGCGCCACCCTGTGGTCGGCGCTCACAGCACACCTGCAATTCTCCTACATAACAGCGATCTGATGATCGCTGTTATGTAGCAGAGCCGATCGGGCTGTGCCTGCTTCTAGCCTCCCATGGAGGCTATTGAAGCATGGCAAAAGTGAAAAAAAAAAGTTTTTAAAAATGTGAAAAAAATAAAAAAAACATAAAAGTTTAAATCACCCCCCTTTCGCCCCAATCAAAATAAATCAATTAAAAAAAAATCAAACCTACACATATTTGGTATCGCCGCGTTCAGAATCGCCCGATCTATCAATAAAAAAAAAGCATTAACCTGATCGCTAAATGGCGTAATGAGAAAAAAAATCGAAACGCCAGAAATACGTTTTTTTGGTCGCCGCGACATTGCATTAAAATGCAATAACGGGCGATCAAAAGAACGTATCTGCACCAAAATGCTATAATTAAAAACGCCAGCTCGGCACACAAAAAATAAGCCCTCACCTGACCCCAGATAACGAAAAATGGAGACGCTACGAGTATCGGAAAATGGCGCAATTTTTTTTTTTTTTTTGCAAAGTTTGGAATTTTTTTTCACCACTTAGGTAAAACATAACCTAGACATGTGAGGTGTCTATGAACTCGTACTGACCTGGAGAATCATAATGGCAGGTCAGTTTTAGCATTTAGTGAACCTAGCAAAATAGGCAAGCAAAAAACAAGTGTGGGATTGCACTTTTTTTGCAATTTCACTGCACTTGGATTTTTTTTCCCGTTTTCTAGTACACCATATGGTAAAACCAATGATGTCGTTCAAAAGTACAACTCGTCCCGCAAAAAATAAGCCCTCACATGGCCAAATTGACGGAAAAATAAAAAAGTTATGGCTCTGTGAAGGAGGGGAGTGAAAAACGAAAACGGAAAAACGAAAAATCCCAAGGTCATGAAGGGGTTAAAATACTCACTCAGCTCCCTCGATGCTTCCTCTGTAATAAGTGGTACCACGTGACCGCTCATACAGGACAAGCTGCGGCGCTGAGAAGAAGCATCGAGGGAGCTGGTTGAGTATTTTAATGCCAGCGGGTGGGCGCACAGGGGGTGGGTGGCCCTAGGTGACCAGGAACTTTATTTTAAACACCAAAAAAAAAAACATGATTTTTCATTCCTTCTCTCTAGCGAACGCTGCTGGGGAGAAGGAATGAATGCCGACTTCAGCACCACACGCAGGGGGGACAGCGCTTAACTCTAGCGCTGTCTCCTGCACGGTCCGTGTGGTCCTCAGTCGGCACACGGACAGCATCCGTGTGTGGTTCTTGTTGACACGCACCCATTGCCTTTAATGGGTCCATGTGATCCATGCGCTCCCACGAACACTGACATGTCTCCGTGTTTTGCACACGGACACACGGTTCGTGAACACACGCTGACATGTGCAGAGACACATTGATTTTAATGTGTCTACGTGAGTCAGTGTCTCCGGTACGTGAGAAAACTGTCACCACACGTACCGGAGCCACTGATGTGTGAAACAGGCCTTAATGTTGGGTTACTGCGAAAATGGCACAAAGATCAGGACTTTTGGTACGTGATGTTTTTGAAGCTATTTTAAAGAAAATATCTAGATCCTTGTGCAAAATCTGATCTAGAGAAGACTTTTGCATTCCATCCAGTCTGCACATAACCACGGCATCCATACAGAATATTTACCATTCTGGACCCTACTGTAAGGGGTTGTCCACTACTGGAAAACCCTAGTTCAAGCAATTCAGGACCTCAATTAAAATAGAAATAGTGTGCATTCACCTCCTCTAGCAGCGCCATTCCACAGATATCGGCACTGCTGTTCCCGGAGAGTGACATGAAATGGTTCTGTCACATGTAGGCTGCATCCAGGGGTCGGCCGCTGTTTTTAGCTGCAGTCTTTACTATTTCATCAGAGCGGACGTCCGTCCTGACGGACATTGATGAGCTGCAGCTGATGGGCAACTGCTAATGTGACACAAGTCAGCGGAACTGACATTGCTGGAACAGCGCCACTATAGGAGGTGAATATACATTTTTATTATTTTAATTAAGGTCCTTAATTGATTTAGGCTACTTTCACATTAGCGTCGTGCACTGCACGTCGCAATGCGACGTTGAGGGGCACTGACGCATAATGTGAAGCGCCGCACAACGGGGGCAGCGGATGCTGTTTTTCAATGCATCCGCTGCCCCATTGTGAGGTGCGGGGAGGCGGGGGCGGAGTTCCGGCCGCGCATGCGCGGTCGGAAATGCTGCAGACGACGCACCAAAAAACGTTACATGTAACGTTTTTTGGTGGCGACGGTCCGACGCAACACGATGCAACCGTCGCACGACGGTTGCGACGTGTGGCAATGCGTCGCACTGCGTCGCTAATAAAAGTCTGGAGAAAAAACGCATCCTGCAAGCACTTTTGCAGGATGCGTTTTTTCTCCAAAACGACGCATAGCGACGTGCAGTGCACAACGCTTTTGTGAAAGTAGCCTAAATTGGGGTTGTCCAGCAATGAAAGAGAACCTGTGAACATGATTTTGTAACGCAAAGTAAAGAAATAGCTATAATTGCGCTGTAATACAGATTAAATTGATACCTTTGGTGAAGAAATCTGCTTTGTTGTTCTCCTTTAATCACCATTTGAACTTTTCTGCTATTAAATTTCGGTGCACAGGGGCCGGAAAGTGCACTGGGTCTTCTCCCTGTCTGTAATTCCCTGGACACTCTGATGTCTCCAGTCTGTGAATGACAGATCACTGCTGAGATTTCAAACAGAGGAGGCCGGTCATTGATGTACTGAAGGCAGGCAGAGTCACAGACTGGGAGGAGAAGACCCCGTGCACAGCCCGGCCCCTGTGCACCGAAATCTAATTTGCAGAAAACTTCAAATGGTGATTAAAAAAGAACCATAAAGCGGAGTTCTTCACCGAAGGTATCAATGTAATCAGCATTACAGCTCCTTTACAGCCATATATTTGCTTTACAACACAAAATTGTGCTCACAGTTTCTCTTTAAAGTATTAGCTTTTTGCCTACTGTGACTGGGGTTCTTGAGGTAGGTGACCATAGGGATAGCTTCTGATAAGGCACTGGCCTCTGGATCTTTAAATTAAAAAGTCAGTGCAATCTATCTAATCATGAAAGCATCCCAGCTTTTGGGGTATGCTTGGTAGTTTCTTTATAACTGGTGAACACTGCTACATAGCATTATCTTCATCATACAAGGTCTTTAATCATATTTTTCACTAAATGTTAGAGGTGCAATCTGTCTTGATTTTAGGGACTGAAGCAGGTGTCATTCATCTTACTGATTAGATCTTATCATTACTATGTAATTTTGATCATTTCTTTTACATGATGTGTTTAATTATGCTTTGCAAATCTATTCCTGACAGCAAAGACAAATAGCAGAGAATAATACCTAAGGTTCTGTTCAGCACAATGTCCTGAATGATGAGACCTTCAGAGAAGTTTTCAACACGTCCTACTTCCCTCGTCAGGCTAAATAAATATAATAAACATTGTAACAATGACATTTAGTGAGCATTAATACATTATTGATACTTTTTACTTCTAGGCTATTCTCTTGAAGTTACATCCGCAAAGCTGGAAGTTGCGCTACTAAGACATTCTGATGGCATTTTCTGTTTTCTTCATTATTGAGTGATAATGTTCTGGTATTTTGTGTGAATCCATATCACCACCTATTTGCTTCATACATTCCTTGCAGCGACACTTATGACAGAAATGTAATCAAATATGTATTGTTTTTAGACTTCCATCTTGCTCCTTTTATTGTTTGCGCTATGGGTTGGTAAAGGGGTTATAATTATAAAGCATTTTTTTTCCAAAAGTTAGGAAATGTGATAAAGTCATATAATCAATTATATAAATATGTAACAAAATAACCACTACCCACCCATAAAGTGAAACGGCCCCAGCTCTACCACTGCTTTGTCTTCAGTAGTGACCATTTCCAGGCTGCTGATCACATGCCTCCTAAGGCCGGTTTCACACGTCAGTGGCTCCGGTACGTGAGGTGACAGTTTCCTCCCGTACCGGAGACACTGACACACGTAGACCCATAAAAATCAATGCATCTGTTCAGATGTCATTGATTTTGTGCGGACCGTGTGCGGACCGTGTCTCCGTGTGCCAAACACGGAGACATGTCAGTGTTCGTGGGAGCGCACGGATTACACGGACCCAATAGAGTCAATGGGTCCGTGTAAAACACGCACCTCACACGGACATTCTCCGTCTGGGGTCCGTGTGGCGTGCCGGAGACAGCGCTACAGTAAGCGCTGTCCCCCCCACATGGTGCTGAAGCCGGTATTCATATCTTCCCTGTAGCACCGTTTGCTACAGAGAAAATATGAATGATAGTGTTTAAAATAAAGATCCATGTGTCCGCCGCCCCCCCACCCCCTGTGCGCCCCCCCGCTGGTCAGAAAATACTCACCCGGATCCCCCGTCGGCAGTCGCTCCTTCCTGGTCTGGCCGCGGCTTCTCTACTGTATGCGGCCGATTACACTCATGAATATGTGGCTCCACCTCCAATAGGGGCGGAGCCGCCTATTCATGAGTGTAAATGAGCGGCCCCACGTGACCGCATACAGTAAGCCGCGGCCAGACCAGGAAGGAGCGACTGCCGACGGGGGATCCGGGTGAGTATTTTCTGACCAGCGGGGGGGGCGCACAGGGGGTGGGGGGGCGGCGGACACATGGATCTTTATTTTAAACACTATTCTTCATATTTTCCCTGCAGCAAACGTTGCTGCAGGGATGATATGAATCGCAGCTTCAGCACCATGCAGAGTGGGTACCACACGCTCCGTGTGGTACCCACTCGCCATACGGGCGGCACACATGTGCCGCAGGTATGGCCTCCGTGAGTTCCCAGGCACACGGACACGGATAACTCCGGTACCGATTTATTCCGGTACCGGAATTATCTGGACGTGTGGGACAGCCCTTAGACATAGTAAACAGTGCCTCTTATTCATGTCTAGGGATGAGCGAACCCGAACAGGAAAGTTTGGAGTTCATGCTGGACACCTAGGGTATGTGTCCATGTTCAGGAAACGCTGCGTGTTTGACGCTGCGCAGAGCCACAGCGTCAAACACGCAGCGTCCAGATGTTACAGCATAGTGGAGGGGATTTTATGAAATCCCGTCTCCACTATGCGTGGTAACACGCACCCGGCGGCCCTGCGATTCTGGACATGCGGCGCGTCTTTTAAGATCGCAGCATGTCCGTGTACCTTGCGGCGACGCTGCGCCGCCGCAAGGTAAATCACAGGGTCCTATGTGTGGGGTGCGATGATGTCGGATGTGTGCAATGAACACATCCGACATCATTGCGTCACAGAAGGGGGCGGGGCTTAGGGCGGAGCGGGTGTGCCGCTCCGTCCAAATCGCCGGCCATCCTGAAGGTGGACACATACCCTTAGTGTTGGGTACCGAACACGGACATTTTAGGGTATGTGCACACGTTGCAGATTTCCTGCAGATGTGTAGCTTTTTTTCCGCACAGAAACGCTGCAGATCTGCAAGTGATTTACAGTACAATGTAAATCAATGGAAAAAAAATGCTGTGCTAATGGTGTGGAAAAATCTGCACGGAAAACGCAGCAGATTCAAAAAAGGACCATGTCACTTCTTTTGTGCAGATCTGCTGCATTTCTGCTCCCATTCCATAAGACCGGTTTCACACGTCAGTGGCTCCGGTACGTGTGGTGACAGTTTTCTCACCTACCGGAGACACTGACTCACGTAGACACATTAAAATAAATGTGTCTCTGCACATGTCAGCGTGTTTTCACGGACCGTGTGTCCGTTTGAAAAACACGGAGACATGTCAGTGTTCGTGGGAGCGCACGGATCACACGGACCCATTAAAGTCAATGGGTCCGTGTAAACACGTACCACACACGGATGCTGTCCATGTGCCATCCGTGTGCTGTCCGTGTGCGTTTTTCCTGTCATAGGGTTAAAATTGTAAAAATTGTTGCAATACACGGACATGGACACACGGACAGCACACGGACCTTAAAAACGTACTCATGGACATCACACGGATCCCACACGGATGGCCTACGTGAGCACATGGACACACAGACACGGATAACTCCGGTACCGATTTTTCCGGTACCGGAATTATCTGGACGTGTGAGACTGGCCTAATAGAAATCTGCAGGGGGAAAAAAAGGAAGAAATCAGCGCAAAAATCTGCAACATGTGCACATACCAAAAAAGGCGCAGATTCTGACCTGCGTTTTCTGCCAAGAAATGCAGAATCTGCACAGAAAATTCCACAGTCAAATCTGCAGCGTGTCATATAGCCTTACTGTATGTCTGATTTCCTGTTCAGGGAAAAGTGCAATCCCACAGTTTTTTTTTTTGTTTTTTTTTACCATGTTCAATAAATGCTAAAACTGACCTGCCATTATAATTCTCCAGGTTATTACGACTTCATGGACATCAAACATGTCTAGGTTCTTTTTTATTTAAGTGGTGAAAAAAAATCCAAAATTGGTAAAAAAAATCAAAATAAATTTAGCCATTTTCCGATACCCATGGTGTCTTCATTTTTCGGGATCTGGGGTTGGGTGAGTGCTTATTTTTTGCGTGCCGAGCTGACATTTTTAATGATACCATTTTTGTGCAGATACAATCTTTTGATCTCCAGTAATTGCATTTTAATGCAATGTTGCGGTGACCAAAAATATGTAATTCTGGCATTTTTACTTTTATTCTCATCAGTTAATGATCGGGTTAATTCTTTTTTATATATATTGATAGCCCACTCTCCCCAGTCCCACAAGCTCGCTGCCTCGGGGTAATCCTTGACGCTGATCTCTCCTTCAAACCACATATCCAAGCCCTTTCCACTTCCTGCCGACTTCAACTCAAAAATATTTCACGAATCCGTTCATTCCTCAACCAAGAATCTGCAAAAACCCTAGTCCATGCCCTCATCATCTCTCGCCTTGACTACTGCAACCTCCTGCTCTGTGGCCTCCCCTCGAACACTCTCGCACCCCTCCAATCTATTCTAAACTCTGCTGCCCGACTAATCCACCTGTCCCCCCGCTATTCCCCGGCCTCTCCCCTCTGTCAATCCCTTCACTGGCTCCCCATTGCCCAGAGACTCCATTACAAAACCCTAACCGTGACGTGCAAAGCCATCCACAACCTGTCTCCTCCATACATCTGTGACCTCATCTCCCGGTACTTACCTACACGCAACCTCCGATCCTCACAAGATCTCCTTCTCTACTCCCCTCTTATCTCCTCTTCCCACAATCGTATACAAGATTTCTCTCGCGCATCACCTCTACTCTGGAACCCTCTACCACAACACATCAGACTCTCACCTACCATCGAAATCTTCAAAAAGAACCTGAAGACCCACCTCTTCCGACAAGCCTACAACCTGCAGTAACCACCGATCGACCAAACCGCTGCATGACCTGCTCTATCCTCACCTCCTGTATTCTCACCCATCCCTTGTAGATTGTGAGCCTTCGCGGGCAGGGTCCTCATTCTTCCTGTACCAGTTATGACTTGTTTTGTTTAAGATTATTGTACTTGTTTTTATTATGTATACCCCTCCTCACATGTAAAGCGCCATGGAATAAATGGCGCTATAACAATAAATAATAATAATAATAATAGATTGGGCAATTCTGAATGCCGCAATACCAAATATGTGTATATTTGATTTTTCTTTTTTTATTGTTTTATTTTGAGTGGGGCGAAAGGGGGTAATTTGAACTTTTGATTTTTTTTATATATGTTTTAAAAAAATGTATTTTACTTTTTGCATGCTTCAATAGTCTCCATGGGAGACTAGAAGCTGCAGTTGTCTGATCACAATGATCAGATCACCTGTATGTAGCAGAAATGCTCACTTGCCGGCGGCGCTCATAGCAATCTGGGTTTGACAACCATAGAGGTCTGCTGGAGACCTGTTTGTCATGCCGACCCATCGGTGTCCTGTGATTATGTGACGGGGTCACCGATGGGTGGGTTTAGTGACGAGCTTCCGGTAAGCGCAAGTTAAATGCCGCTGTCAGAGATTGACAGCGGTATTTAACTAGTTAACATCCGTGGATGGATCGCAATTCCACCCACGGCTGTTGCGGGCACATGTCAGCTTTATATATCAGCTGTCATGTGCCTGGAAATTTGTGGGCTCAGCACCAGAGCTCGCACCAAACAAGGGGACAGCAGCGTACTATTATACCAAAGGGGTTAATATCATGAAAAACTTCAACTGCAGTTCAATGCTTAAAATCATTATGCAGCACTTCAAAAAGTGTGGCCAAACCTAACTGACAACTAGGCAACACTATTCCCTTACTTAAAGGGATGTGCTCTTATCCAGCCTTCAATTGAGAGGGATAATGGTACACTGCCAGACTGTTGAAGAAAAATAGTGACAATTTTTTTCACTTAAGGCCGCATTCACACATCTGTGTGTCGCGGTCCAATTACTGACTGTCATTTATGAACTGGCCACAGGTCTTTTGACCCAAAAATGACAACCTCATAAGCATATACAGTATGAGGCTGTAAAGTTCAGGTCCGGAGACTTTTAGCCGGTTGGTGAATAACTGTCTGTTCTCAGCCTGTGACACATAGATGTGCTGCTACTCTCTATCTTCCTCTGGATGTATGTGATATGTCAAAAGGCAGATAGTGTGAAGCCAGTGCTGATTGGCTACAGGAATTGCATGACGTAACATTGGTACGCGATCCAAGTGCTGACACCGCCGAAATAGCACCTAAACCAGAGGTGAGTAAAAGTTTTATTATTTTAAAGGGGGAAAATATTTAGATTGAGAAGAGGTTGTCTAAGTAGTGGACAAAACAAAGTGGTTATCCAACACGTTTAAGGAAGTGGTGTAACAAGTAAAGCAAAATTCGATAGACCTGTCAGTGTTGTATGATTTGGCTTGAGGACACTTATTGCATGTGGGCCAGTGAATTCTGTGTGCCAATTTTGCTTTTTAGTCCCAGTCCAGCCCTGAATCACCCTATTATATGAATGCAAGGAAGAGTGTGAACTTGTGATAATTGTGCAGCAACACTTTGTCATCTTTGCTTTGTCCTGTCTTCCAGTACAGGATTAAAAATGCTCCAACTCCATATCCGTCTTCATGGTTTGATCATAGATGCTGGATCCTGATCCCCAAGAAAATCCCCCCCACGCAAGATTGTAAAATAAACGCACAAAACACTTTTGTTGGATGTTAAATTGACCGGATTTTATTACAAATCACATTATTATTATTATTTATTTCAGTGTCTGAAATTTAGAATCAGCCAATTGCTATGAAAAAGACACTGAAAATGGCACAACCCCCGACTCACGAAGAGTCATCCTTCAGCACTCAGGAGAGGAAAAAACCCCTGTGGTGGAAACCTCTAGGGAACCATGGCTGGAGGATTGCCCTTCCCTTGGGCTTAGAAGGTTAATGCCAACACAAATTGTACATTATCATTACAAAAACCCCCTCAAATAGCCAGAGCACAAGAAAACTGACGATGATCAGTAGATACACATAAAGAATCCAGTATACTGTGCTAGTATTAAAAGTTACAACTTTTATTAAATAGAGCTGAACAAAGTTCATATAGAAAATACAAGTAACAAAAATCACAATTAAATTCATATAGCCATGGTAGGCACTACTTAGTACAAGTGGGGAAATAACCCAACACATGCCTGACCTACTATCCACATTGTACAGTATATCATATTCTATTAACTAATACTCCCAGGATATCCTAACCCGGATGTCAGTAGTACTGCCATGGGATTAAATTAAAGTATTCGAATGTACTCAGCACTTACATGAGAGGTGGTCTGCTATGTGTGGCTCTTCCCCAAGCGCTCCAACGCGCATTTCGTCCCTTCGTCAGGAGAGGAACGCTAGAAGGAAGGGGGAATTGCCTTAAATAGGAGGCATAAATAATAATAATAATCTTTATTTTTATATAGCGCTAACATATTACGCAGCGCTTTACAGTTTATACACATTATCATCGCTGTCCCCGATGGGGCTCACAATCTAAATTCCCTATCAGTATGTCTTTGGAATGTGGGAGGAAACCGGAGTGCCCGGAGGAAACCCACGCAAACACGGAGAGAACATACAAACTCTTTGCAGATGTTGTCCAAGGTGGGATTAGAACCCAGGACTCCAGCGCCGCAAGGCTGCTGTGCTAACCACTGCGCCACCGTGCTGCCCGTGCATAGCCAATAGGAGCCCAAGATTCATTATGCTTTCAGCGTGCTCATATGATCCTCAGCACATCTGGTGTATGTCGCGCGTGCACAGCCAGTAACACCCGTCATCAGGGCGCCAAAGTTTGCGGCCATGGAACGCAAGCCCAACCTGGGCCATCATGGGGACGGCGCAGGCGTCCTGCTCCTGTTGCCCGCTCACCATGGTGCCGACGGATGTGATGGCAGAGCACACATCACAGCAGAGTGAAAGAAGCCTTCCGGTCTAATTGTTTCAGAGCTCAAGATCTACTACTAACTGAAAAGTGCTAAGTGCTTAATGAATGTAATATTATATTTCATAGCCGTGATTGCTAGATATAACCTTAGTTATCATGGATATGAAATATAATATTACATTCATTCATACAAGTCAGTAGGGCAGTGTGCAGCTCCAATATACTGAGCTAGACTTACTTTCAAGTTCAGTACGGCAATATGCAACGGTACACGGTAACTATGAGCCGCTCAAAGTTACGGACTGTACATGCTGATTGATGGCATTGCTGACTGCCTGACAAATTTCTACCTATTGGGCATGTGTCCCTGATGCGCATTTCGTCAGTATCCCGGCTTTTTCTAAGGAAGTCAATTTATTCATGTAATTCTAGTTAATATAAGATAGAAGCCAACTATTGCTGATTATCAATGGCATATGGTTTTCTGCCATAGTTAACCTATCCAGGGGAATTATCTGACCAATAACTTATGGGGACAATGGTCTGAACCCCTTTATATTATTTAAGCTAAACTTCTACAAGTGACCCAATATACATCTAGTGATGTATGTAAATATTTTCTTTAAAAACATTTTTTTTATTTTTTAATTTATAAAATAAAGGTTACATTTTATTCACACACTAGCTTCTCTTTTTCTATCTTTGCATTTTCAAACTTAATGGGATTGTCCCATGAACAAATTGCAAGTTAATTAATAGACCTTTGAATAAAATATTTGGAAAAAATATGTGTGTGGTCAATTTAAGGATGCAGTAGATTAGGAATCCACCTGAGGAAGGTAGCAGTCCGCTGCCGAAAAGCGTAGTGGTTTAATAGAAAGTTTGTTTACCACTAATCCATTGCAGTGTGCTATATAGCCATAGCGCTCCTTAAATTGACCACATGCATATTTTTTCCAAAAAACTTTGATATTCTCCTTGAGGGATTGTGGCTGGAGCAGCTTGGGGCCATACAGAGCATCTTCAGACAACAGGACCTGAAGTGATGTCACATCCTGTGTTGTGTCATCACGTGACTGGATATTGTGCCCATACAGTATAATGGCCACAAAAGGAGTTCCATACATATAATGGGCCCCACATAGTACTCTATACAGTATAAGGGGGCCCTGCATTGCTCCATACAGTATAATGTCCTCGCATAGTGCTCCAAACAGTATAACTGGGACCTGCATTGCTCCATACAGTATAATGGTCTCACATAGGTCTCCATACAGTTTAATCATCTCAGATAGTGGTCTATACAGTATAATGGCCACCAAAAGAGTTACATACATATAATGGGCCCCACATAGTGTTCCATACAGTATAACAGGGCCCTGCATTGCCTTCCATACAGTATAATGGCCTCACATAGTTCTACATATGTTATACTGGCCAAAAAATAGCTTCATGTAGTATGATGGGCCCCATAGAGTGCTACATACAGTATAATAGCACCACACAGCGCTCCATACAGCATAATGGCCACACATAGTGCTCCATACCATATAATGACCACACATAGTATTCCATACAGTATAATACGCCCTACATATTGATCCATACAGCATAATGGCCCCACATAGTGCTCCATACAATATAATGACCACACATAGTGTTCCATACAGTATAATAGGCCCCATATATTGATCCATATAGTATAATGGCCCCACAAAAAGTGGTCTATACAGTATAATCACCCCAGAAAAATGCCCCATACAGTCTAATGGCCCCACATAGTGCTCCATACAGTATAATTGCCCCACAAAAAGTTATCCACACAGTATAACGGCCCCAGAAAAAGTGCTTCATAGAATATAATGGCCTCACATAGTGCCCCATACAGTATAATGGCCTCACATAGTGCTCCATATAGTATAATGGACCCCACTATGAAAAAAATAAATACTCACATTTTCCTGCTCCCCTGCTGCCCTGGTCTCCTCGTGGTGTTTTCAGATCCTCTGCACACCTTGGTACAGTGGGCACGTTGTAATGACATCATCGCGCCTGCTGAGCTGGGATGTCAGACACAGAAGGGGAATGATGGGAGAGGGAGCGCTCCTTCTTCCATCATTGCTTTCAACAGTATAGGCATCCAAGATACTGATATAGTTGAAAGTGCGATGCCAGGTGAGAATCTGACTTGGCCCGTGAGCCAGAGTTTGACATATATGAGTTAGATAAAGAAGTAGAAAGCCAAACCACGGTGAGTGTTTCCTGCGACCCAATACAGCGAGCACTGCAGAGGAATGAGATGCATGAGTGTTATTCACAAAGGAATGGAGAAGATTAACTTTATTCCTCTCGGGAGCCTCCAGCTTTTAGTCATGAGGGCTGTGCACGAAGCAGCAACAGTTACTGCTCAGTACGCATTGAGCAGCAGTAGGCATGCCCCAGCTATTTGACTGACCCGGGGTGCAGCATGCATTTGCATAGTGGACTGTCAGTCAAGGTGCTGGCAGATGCTTACAGCTGTCGCTCACATTATAGTGAGTGCTGACTGTAGCTACCCTGTGCTTTCAGTCAAGTGATAGGACAGCATTGTAATGCTATTAAGCTGCAACTAACTATTTCCTCCAGTTTAATGCTGCAGGTAAATGGCGTTTTCCGAGTTGACAGGTTCCTTTTAACTGGAAATTTTTGCCATGTTCTCATTGGCACATAAGAAATAGACTTTTCTAGCTGAATGTGTAAACATATGTTTTAGGCCTCATTCAGACGTCAGTTTTTCATGCTTGTGTCCTATCCATATTTTTCATGGATAGAACACATACCCAATATAATCTATGTGGCAGTTCACATGTCCTATTTTTTTTTTAAGACAGTGTGGTGTCCATTTTTTATCCTATTTGTGGATTAAAATTCTCCAATCACAAGAGATAATTTTCTTACATATTATCTTGCCACTTAATCTATCCAAGAGAACTATTAGACTTAGGGTACTGTCACACAGTACCATTTTGATCGCTACGACGGTACGATTCGTGACGTTCTAGCGATATCGTTACGATATCGCAGTGTCTGACACGCAGCAGCGATCAGGGATCCTGCTGAGAATCGTACGTCGTAGCAGATCGTATGGAACTTTCTTTCGTCGCTTGATCACCCGCTGACATCGCTGGATCGTTGTGTGTGACAGCGATCCAGCGATGTGTTCGCTTGTAACCAGGGTAAACATCGGGTAACTAAGCGCAGGACCGCGCTTAGTAACCCGATGTTTACCGTGGTTACCAGCGTAAACGTAAAAAAACCAAACAGTACATACTCACATTCCGGTGTCTGTCCTCCGGCGTCTCAGCTTCTCTGCAGTGTGAGCGCCTGCCGGCCGGAAAGCGAGCACAGCGGTGACGTCTGACGTCACCGCTGTGCTTTCCGGCTATGGCGCTTACACAGTGGAGAGAAGCAGAACGCCGGGGACAGACACCGGAATGTAAGTATGTACTGTTTGTTTTTTTTACGTTTACGCTGGTAACCAGGGTAAACATCGGGTTACTAAGTGCGGCCCTGCGCTTAGTTACCCGATGTTTACCCTTGTTACCGGGGACTTCGGCATCGCTCCAGCGCCGTGATTGCAACGTGTGACCGCAGTCTACGACGCTGGAGCGATAATCATACGATCGCTGCGACGTCACGGATCGTGCCGTCGTAGCGATTAAAATGGTACTGTGTGACGGTACCCTTACTATGGATATTTTGATAGCCTCAACATGCTTGATAGCCTCTCACTGGAAGCAAACTTCTCACCATCTCTGCTCGATCTATACACAGTGCAGACCAAAAGTTTGGACACACCTTCTCATTTAAAGATTTTTCTGTATTTTCATGACTATGAAAATTGTAAATTCACACTGAAGGCATCAAAACTATGAATTAACACATGTGGAATTATATACTTAACAAAAAAGTGTAAAACAACTGAAAATACGTCTTATATTCTAGGTTCTTCAAAGTAGTCACCTTTTGCTTTGATGGCATTCTCTTGAGAAGGTGTGTCCAAACTTTTGGTCTGTACTGTATAAATATATATATATATACTGTATATATATATATATATATATATATATATATACACACACACACAAAAACAAACAAACACGCACAGTCAAAATTGTTGGTACCCTTCGTTTAATGACAGAAAAACCCACAATAGTCACAGAAATAACTTGAATTTGTCAAAAGTAATAATAAATAAAAAATCTATGAAACTGAACAAAGGAAAGTCAGACATTGCTCTTGATTATGCTTCCACATAATTAAAAAAAAAAATAAAACTCATGAAATAGGCCTGGACAGAAATGATGGTACCCTTAACTTAATATTTTGTTGCATAACCTTTTGAGGCAATCACTGCAAACAAACGATTCCTGTAACTGTCAATGAGACTTCTTCACCTCTCGACAGGTATTTTGGCCCACTCCTGAAGAACAAACTGCTCCAGTTGTCTCATGTTTGAAGGTTGCCTTTTTCAGACGGCATGGTTCAGCTCTTTCCAAAGATGCTCAATAGGATTTAGGTCAGGGCTCAGAGAAGGCCACTTCAGAATAGTCCAATGTTTTCCTCTTAGCCATTCTTGGGTGGTTTTAGCTGTGTGTTTTGGTTCATTATACTGTTGCAAGACCCATGACCTGCAACTGAGCCCAAGCTATCTGACTCTAAGCAGCACATTTCTCTCTAGAATCCCTTGATAGTCTTGAGATTTCATTGTACCCTGCACAGATTCTAGACACCCTGTGCCAGATGCAGCAGAGCAGCCCCAGAACATTACATAGCCTCCTCCATGTTTCACAGTAGGGACAGTGTTCTTTTCATGACATGCTTCATTTTTCCATCTGTGAACATAGAGCTATTGTGCCTTGCCAAAAAGTTCCATTTTTGTCTCACCTGTCCATATGACATTCACCCAGAAACTTTGTGGCTTGTCAACATGTAGTTTGGCAAATTCTAGTCTGGCTTTTTTATGATTATTTTCAACAATGGTGTCCTCCTTGGTCGTGTCCATTGAAGTCCATTTTGGCTCATACAACGACGGATGGTGCGA
This sequence comes from Ranitomeya variabilis, assembly GCF_051348905.1. NCBI lineage: Eukaryota > Metazoa > Chordata > Amphibia > Anura > Dendrobatidae > Ranitomeya > Ranitomeya variabilis. The sequence continues at coordinate 79,341,206 of NC_135234.1, forward strand.
TCTGACACTGATGTTACTTGAGGTTGAAGTTCACCTTTAATCTGTTTAGAAGTTTTTCTGTGCTCTTTTGTTACCATTCGTATTATCAGTCTCTTTGATTTGTCATCAATTTTCCTCCTGTGGCCACGTCCAGGGAAGTTGGTTACAGTCCCATGGATCTTACGTTTCTGAATAATATGTGCAACTGTACAGGAACATCAAGATGCTTGGAGATGGTCTTATACCTTTTACCTTTAACATGTTTGTCTATAATTTTCTTTCTAATCTCCTGAGACAACTCTTTCCTTTGCTTCCTTTTGTCCATGTTGAGTGTGATACACACCATGTCACCAAACAGCACAGTGAGTATCTATAGCCCTATATACAGGCCCACTCACTGATTCCAAGATTGCAGACACCTGTGATGCTAGCTAGTGGTCACAGCTTGATTTAACATGTCCATTTTCCCACATTATTTTCAGGGTTACCTCATTTCTGTCCAGGCCTATTTCATGAGTTTTATTTTTTTTTTAATTCTTTGGAATCATGGTTGAAAAGCAATGTCTAACTTTCAATTGTTCCTTTTCATAGGTCTTTTATTTATTATTACTTTTGTCAGATTCAAGTTATTTCTGTGACCATTGTGGGTTTTTCTGTCATTAAATGAGGGGTACCAACAAGTTTGACGAGGTGTGTATATATACAGCTCTGGCAAAAATTAAGAGACCACCACATCAAAACCCTGTCATGGGCAGCCCAATCTCCAGACCTGAACCCCATTGAAAACCTCTGGAATATAATCAAGAGGATGATGGATAGTCACAAGCCATCAAACAAAGAAGAACTGCTTACATTTTTGCGCCAGGAGCAGTGTGAAAGACTGGTGAAAAGCATGCCAAGATAAATGAAAGCTGTGATTAAATATCATGGTTATTCCACAAAATATTGATTTCTGAACTCTTCCTGGGTTAAAACATTAGTATTGTTGTTTCTTAATGATTATGAACTTGTTTTCTTTGCATTATTCGAGGTTTGAAAGCACTGTTTATTTTTTAATTTTGACCATTTCTCCTTTTCAGAAAAAAATAAAATATTTATTGCTTGGAAATTCGGAGACATGTTGTCAGAAGTTTATAGAATAAAAGAACAATTTACGTTTTTCCCAAAAATATACCTATAAAGAGAAAAATCAGATAAACTGAACATTTTGCAGTGGTCTCTTAATTTTTGCCAGAGCTGTATATATTGCCTAAAATACAAAGGAAATGTGTCATGCTTAACTTTAGGCCTTTTAGATATCATTTCATCTTCAATTTGCTTAACTGTTCAAAATTACAGTAATTTTTCCCAAACTTTTACATATCCCTGTATGGCAAGGATTCTCTTTACTGTATGGGCTAGTTAAGTCTCAAAGCAATTCCCTTGAGTATTCCATGATGCAGGAAACACGCATAGAGAATATACAGAACCAAAGTAATATAACAGGGCCAGCTGTGGACTGCCCTTGTAAGGGTGTGAGTTTTGGGGCTTAGGATCAGGCCGGTCACAAACAATTCCCTGACTGACTCCAGATACAAGATACTCATGTCCTACCCCGCTGTGAGGTGCCAACTGTGGAGGTGAGATCATTCCAATTTTACATGTCATCACTGTGATATGCTAGTTGGTTAAATGCATACATATTCTGTCCTCTAGAAGGGATGAATTATCTATACGCGCGCATTTAAAATTATAACTATATGGATACACGTGCAGTATTGGAGGTGTTTATTGATTGATTTGAGTACGTAAGCCTATTGTATTTTGTATGTATTTTTATCGATGACTGTTGATATAGATATATTTCAAAGTATTAATATTAAGCTTGCATTCAGAGTATTAAGCTAACATACTGTCCTTGAAGCCACTGCATGTAATCTGCACCCTCCCCACATGTGGGAGTACTGTCCTTGAAGCCACTGTGAGTACTCTGCACCCTCCTGCCTGTGGGAGTACTGTCCTTTAAGCCACTGTGTGTACTGTGCACCCCCGCCTGTGGGAATACTGTCCTTTAAGAAGCTGCGCGTACTCTGCACCCCCCGCCTGTGGGAGTATTGTCCTTGAAGCCACTGTGTGTACTCTGCACCCTCTGCCTGTGGGAGTACTGTCCTTTAAGCCAGTGTGAGTACGCTGTACCCTCACGCTTGTGGCAGTACTGTCCTTTAAGCTGCTGTGAGTACTCTGCATCCCCCTGCCTGTGGGAGTATTGTCCTTGAAGCCACTGTGTGTACTCTGCACCCTCTACCTGTGGGAGTGCTGACCTTGAAGCCACTGTGAGTACTCTGTACCCTCACGCTTGTGGGAGTACTGTCCTTTAAGCTGCTGTGAGTACTCTGCATCCCCCTGCCTGTGGGAGTATTGTCCTTGAAGCCGCTGTGTGTACTCTGCACCCTCTGCCTGTGGGAGTACTGTCCTTGAAGCCACTGTGTGTACTCTGCGCCCTCTGCCTATGGGTGTACTGTCCTTGAAGCCACTGTGTGTACTCTGCACCCTCTGCCTGTGGGAGTATTGTCCTTGAAGCTGCTGTGTATACTCTGCACCCTCTGCCTGTGGGAGTACTGTCCTTGAAGCCACTGTGTGTACTGTGCACCCTCTGCCTATGGGTGTACTGTCCTTGAAGCCACTGTGTGTACTCTGCACCCTCTGCCTATGGGTGTACTGTCCTTGAAGCCACTGTGTGTACTCTGCACCCTCTGCCTGTGGGAGTATTGTCCTTGAAGCTGCTGTGTGTACTCTGCACCCTCTGCCTGTGGGAGTACTGTCCTTGAAGCCACTGTGTGTACTGTGCACCCTCTGCCTATGGGTGTACTGTCCTTGAAGCCACTGTGTGTACTCTGCACCCTCAGCCTGTGGGTGTACTGTCCTTGAAGCCACTGTGTGTACTCTGCACCCTCTGCCTGTGGGTGTCCTTTCCTTGAAGCCGCTGTGTGTATTCTGCACCCTCTGCCTGTGGGAGTACTGTCCTTGAAGCCACTGTATGCATTTTGCACCCTCTACCTGTGGGTGTCCTTTCCTTGAAGCCGCTGTGTGTACTCTGCACCCTTTGCCTATGGGTGTACTCTCCTTGAAGCCACTGTGTGTACTCTGCACCCTCTTCCAATGGGTGTACTGTCCTTGAAGCCACTGTGTGTACTCTGCACCCTCTGCCTTTGGGAGTATTGTCCTTGAAGCCACTGTGTGTACTCTGTACCCTCTGCCTGTGGGTGTACTGTCCTTGAAGCCTCTGTATGTATTCTGCACCCTCTGCCTGTGGGTGTCCTTTCCTTGAAGCAACTGTATGTACTCTGCACCCTCTGCCTGTGGGTGTACTGTCCTTGAAGCCGCTGTGTGTACTCTGCACCCTCTGCCTGTGGGTGTACTGTCCTTGAAGCCGCTGTGTGTACTCTGCACCCTCTGCCTGTGGGTGTACTGTCCTTGAAGCCGCTGTGTGTGCTCTGCACCCTCTGCCTGTGTGTGTACTGTCCTTGAAGCCGCTGTGTGTACTCTGCACCCTCTGCCTGTGGGTGTACTGTCCTTGAAGCCGCTGTGTGTATTCTGCACCCTCTGCCTGTGGGTGTACTGTCCTTGAAGCCGCTGTCTGTGCTCTGCACCCTCTGCCTGTGGGTGTACTGTCCTTGAAGCCGCTGTGTGTACTCTGCACCCTCTGCCTGTGGGTGTACTGTCCTTGAAGCCTCTGTATGTATTCTGCACCCTCTGCCTGTGGGTGTCCTTTCCTTGAAGCAACTGTATGTACTCTGCACCCTCTGCCTGTTGGTGTACTGTCCTTGAAACTACTGTGTGTACTCTGCACCTCCCCGCCTCCCCGCAGAGTACCTAATAAAAAAGTGTAAATATTTAGTGTAAATTAGTGTTACATGTGAAGATTGATGTTATTAGTTAAGTCTCTGGTGATTTTGCGGCTAATGTTCAGATTGATATAAAATCTGTGTGAATAGTTGCAATTGAAAGTGTGAAAATTACCAGTTACAATTTTTTTTCTAACAGTTGTGTTTAACCCCTTCCCGACCCATGACGCCACATAGGCGTCATGAAAACCCGTGCCAATCCGACCCATGACGCCTATGTGGCGTCATGGAATGATCGCGTCCCTGCAGATCGGGTGAAGGGGTTAACTCCTATTTTACCCGATCTGCAGGGAGAGGGGGAGTGGTACTTCAGCCCAGGGGGGGTGGCTTCACCCCCCCGTGGCTACGATCGCTCTGATTGGCTGTTGAAAGTGAAACTGCCAATCAGAGCGATTTGTAATATTTCACCTAAAAAACTGGTGAAATATTACAATCCAGCCATGGCCGATGCTGCAATATCATCGGCCATGGCTGGAAACACTAATGTGACCCCCCCACCCCACCGATCGCCCCCCCAGTGCTCCGTTATAGGGTCCGGTCCCCTCCGTCCGCCTGCCGGCTCCCCCGTCCTGCTGTCCGCTCCCCCGTCCTCCTGCCCGCTCCCCCCCTGCTCCTATGTCACCCCCCCGTGCTCCGACGCCCCCCCCCGTGCCCCGATCTCCCCCCCCTTATACTTACCGAGGCTCCCGGTCCCCGTCCGCCTCCATCATGGGCGCCGCCATCTTCCAAAATGGCGGGCGCATGCTCAGTGCGCCCGCCGGCCGGCAGATTCATTAGAGGTACATTTTGATCGCTGTGGTAGGTTCTATCACAGCGATCAAAATAAAAAAATAATAAATAAATCCCCCCCTTTATCACCCCCATAGGTAGGGACAATAATAAAATAAAGAAAATAATTTTTTTTCTTTTTCCACTAGGGTTAGGGTTAGAACTAGGGTTAGAACTAGGGGTAGGGTTAGGGGTAGGGTTAGGGTTACGGGTAGGGTTAGGGTTAGGGGTAGGGTTATGGCATGTGCACACAGAGCGGATCGGCCGCGGATCCGCAGCGGATCGGCCGCGGATCCGCAGCGGATCGGCAGCGGATCGGCAGCGGATCGGCAGCGGATCCGCCGCGGATCGGCCGCGGATCCGCAGCGGATCGGCCGCGGATCCGCAGCGGATCGGCAGCGGATCGGCAGCGGATCGGCAGCGGATCGGCAGCGGATCCGCAGCGGATCGGCAGCGGATCGGCAGCGGATCGGCCGCGGATCCGCAGCGGATCCGCAGCGGATTGGCCGCGGATCCGCAGCGGATTGGCAGCGGATTGGCCGCGGATCCGCAGCGGATTGGCCGCTGCGAATTCGAAGCAGTTTTCCATCAGGTTTACAGTACCATGTACACCTAAGGAAAACCAAATCCGCTGTGCCCATGGTGCGGAAAATTCCGTGCAGAAACGCTGCGTTGTATTTTCCGCAGCATGTCAATTCTTTGTGCGGATTCCGCAGCGTTTTACACCTGTTCCTCAATAGGAATCCGCAGGTGAAATCTGCACAAAAAAACACTGGAAATCTGCTGTAAATCCGCAGGTAAAACGCAGTGCCTTTTACCTGCAGATTTTTCAAAAATCATGAGGAAAAATCTCACACGAATCCGCAACGTGGGCACATAGCCTTAGGGTTAGGGTTGGAATTAGAGTTAGGGTTGGAATTAGGGCTAGGGTTTGAAATAGGGTTAAGATTAGGCTTGTGGTTAGGGTTACGGATAGGGTTAGGGGTGTGTTGGGGTTACAGTTGTGGTTAGGGTTGGGATTAGGGTTACGGTTGGGATTAGGGTTAGGATTAGGGTTGGAATTAGGGTTACGGGTGTGTTGCGGTTAGGGTTGTGGTTAGGGGTGTGTTGGGGTTAAGGTTGTGATTAGGGTTATGGCTACAGTTGGGATTAGGATTAGGGGTGTGTTGGGGTTAGTGTTGAAGTTAGAATTGAGGGGTTTCCACTGTTTAGGCACATCAGGGGTCTCCAAACGCAACATGGCGCCACCATTGATTCCAGCCAATCTTGCGTTCAAAAAGTCAAATGGTGCTCCCGCCCTTCCAAGCCCCGACGTGCGCCCAAACAGTGGTTTACCCCCACATTTGGGGTACCAGCGTACTCAGGACAAACTGGGCAACAACTGCTGGGGTCTAATTTCTCCTGTTACCCTTGCAAAAATAAAAAATTACTTGCTAAAACATAATTTTTGAGGAAAGAACAATTATTTTTTATTTTCACGGCTCTGCGTTATAAACTTCTGTGAAGCACTTGGGGGTTGAAAGTGCTCACCACACATCTAGATAAGTTCCTTCGGGGGTCTAGTTTCCAAAATGGGGTCACTTGTGGGGTGTTTCTACTGTTTAGGTACATCAGGGGCTCTGCAAATGCAATGTGACGCCCGCAGACCATTCCATCAAAGTCTGCATTTCAAATGTCACTACTTCCCTTCCGAGCCCTGACGTGTGCCCAAACAGTGGTTTACCCCCACATATGGGGTATCAGCGTACTCACAACAAACTGGGCAACAAATACTGGGGTCCAAATTCTCCTGTTACCCTTGTGAAAATAAAAAATTGCTTGCTAAAACATCTTTTTTGAGGAAAGAAAAATGATTTTTTATTTTCACGGCTCTGCGTTGTAAACTTCTGTGAAGCACTTGGGGGTTGAACGTGCTCACCACACATCTAGATAAGTTCCTTGGGGGGTCTAGTTTCCAAAATGGGGTCACTTGTGGGGGGTTTCTACTGTTTAGGCATATCAGGGGCTCTGCAAACGCAACCTGACGCCCGCAGAGCATTCCATCAAAGTCTGCATTTCAAAACGTCACTACTTCCCTTCCGAACCCCGACGTGTGCCAAAACAGTGGTTTACCCCCACATATGGGGTATCAGCGTACTCAGGAGAAACTGGACAACAACTTTTGGGGTCCAATTTCTCCTGTTACTCTTGCAAAAATAAAAAAATTCTGGGCTAAAAAAATATTTTTGAGGAAAGGAAACACATTTTTTATTTTCACGGCTCTGCGTTATAAACTTCTGTGAAGCACTTGGGGGTTCAAAGTGCTCACTACACATCTAGATAAGTTCCCTTGGGGGTCTAGTTTCCAAAATGGAGTCAATTGTGGGGAGTTCCTACTGTTTAGGCACATCAGGGGCTCTGCAAACGCAACCTGACGCCCGCAGAGCATTCCATCAAAGTCTGCATTTCAAAACGTCACTACTTCCCTTCCGAACCCTGACGTGTGCCAAAACAGTGGTTTACCCCCACATATGGGGTATCAGCGTACTCAGGAGAAACTGGACAACAACTTTTGGGGTCCAATTTCTCCTGTTACCCTTGGGAAAATAAAAAATTGTGGGCTAAAAAATCATTTTTGAGAAAAGAAAAATTATTTTTTATTTTCATGGCTCTGCGTTATAAACTTCTGTGAAGCACTTGGGGGTTCAAAGTGCTCACCACACATCTAGATTAGTTCCTTGGGAGGTCTAGTTTCCAAAATGGGGTCACTTGTGCGGGAGCTCCAATGTTTAGGCACACAGGGGCTCTCCAAACGCGACATGGTGTCCGCTAATGATTGGAGCTAATTTTCCATTCAAAAAGCCAAATGGCGTGCCTTCCCTTCCGAGCCCTGCCGTGCGCCCAAACAGTGGTTTACCCCCACATATGGGGTATCATCGTACTCAGAACAAACTGGACAAAAACATTTGGGGTCCAATTTCTCCTATTACCCTTGGGAAAATAAAAAATTCTGGGCTAAAAATCATTTTTGAGGAAAGAAAAATTATTTTTTTATTTTCACGGCTCTGCGTTATAAACTTCTGTGAAGCACCTGGGGGTTATAAGTGCTCACTATGCATCTAGATAAGTTTCTTGGGGGGTCTAGTTTCCAAAATGGGGTCACTTGTAGGGGAGCTCCAATGTTTAGGCACACAGGGGCTCTCCAAACGCGACATGGTGTCCGCTAACGATTGGAACTAATTTTCCATTCAAAAAGTCAAATGGCACGCCTCCCCTTCCGAGCCTTGCCGTGCACCCAAACAGTGGTTTACCCCCACATATGAGGTATCGGCATACTCAGGAGAAATTGCCCAACAAATTTTAGGATCCATTTTATCCTGTTGCCCATGTGAAAATGAAAGAATTGAGGCTAAAAGAAATTTTGTGTGAAAAAAAAGTACTTTTTCATTTTTGCGGATCAATTTGTGAAGCACCTGGGGGTTTAAAGTGCTCACTATGCCTCTGGATGAGTTCCTTGGGGGGTCTAGTTTCCAAAATGGGGTCACTTGTGGAGGAGCTCCAATGTTTAGGCACACAGGAGCTTTCCAAACGCGACATGGTGTCCGCTAACGATGGAGATAATTTTCCATTCAAAAAGTCAAATGGCGCTCCTTCCCTTCCGAGCCTTACCATGTGCCCAAACAGTGGTTTACCCCCACATGTGAGGTATTGGTGTACTCAGGAGAAATTGCCCAACAAAATTTAGGATCCATTTTATCCTGTTGCCCATGTGAAAATGAAAAAATTGAGGCTAAAATTATTTTTTTGTGAAAAAAAAGTACTTTTTCATTTTTACGGATCAATTTGTGAAGCACCTGGGGGTTTAAAGTGCTCACTATGCTTCTAGATAAGTTCCTTGGGGGGTCTAGTTTCCAAAATGTGGTCACTTGTGGGGGAGCTCCAATGTTTAGGCACACGGGGGCTCTCCAAACGCGACATGGTGTCCGCTAAAGATTGGAGCCAATTTTTCATTAAAAAAGTCAAATGGCGCTCCTTCCCTTCCGAGCCCTGCCGTGCGCCCAAACAGTGGTTTACCCCCACATATGAGGTATCAGCGTACTCAGGACAAATTGGACAACAACGTCCCTGGTCCAGTTTCTCCTTTTACCCTTGGGAAAATAAAAAAATTGTTGCTAAAAGATCATTTTTGTGACTAAAAAGTTAAATGTTCATTTTTTACTTCCATGTTGCTTCTGCTGCTGTGAAACACCTGAAGGGTTAATAAACTTCTTGAATGTGGTTTTGAGCACCTTGAGGGGTGCAGTTTTTAGAATGGTGTCACTTTTGGGTTTTTTCAGCCATATAGAACCCTCAAAATGACTTCAAATGTGAGGTGGTCCCTAAAAAAAATGGTTTTGTAAATTTTGTTGTAAAAATGAGAAATCACTGGTCAAATTTTAACCCTTATAACTTCCTAGCAAAAAAAAAAATTGTTTCCAAAATTGTGCTGATGTAAAGTAGACATGTGGGAAACGTTATTTATTAACTATTTTGTGTCACATAACTCTCTGGTTTAACAGAATAAAAATTCAAAATGTGAAAATTGCGAAATTTTCAAATTTTTTGCCACATTTCCGTTTTTTTCACAAATAAACTCAAAAATTATCGACCTAAATTTACCACTAACATGAAGCCCAATATGTCACGAAAAAACAATCTCAGAATCGCTAGGATCCGTTGAAGCGTTCCTGAGTTATTACCTCATAAAGGGACACTGGTCAGAATTGCAAAAAACGGCAAGGTCATTAAGGCCAAAATAGGCTGGGTCATGAAGGGGTTAAATAAGATGGTATCTAAAATACTGTTAAAGCGGAAAGCCATAATGACCGACTTACGAGCGCTAAACATTTAATTCTCTTTAATACACTTGAATAGTTTCCTGTAGATGCAGCCAAAAGCCAAGGTACATGACATGTAATTAGGATGCCGGCTGCGAAACAGATTATCTTATTCAGGAATGTGCACATCCGGCCTCTCAGCCTTCTAGAACAGCTACGTCTTGTACCGGGAAGTGTCGTTCAGTTACTGGGCTGCTGAGCTGCTACAGGACAGTATCATATATTTATCTTATATTATCGTCATCGTTATGTAACGTTCCAGGCCACAAATTGTCATTCTGTTTAATCTAGATTACCCTCCAGGGACAAATTCATGTTAGTAAGAGACCCTAAATTAAATGTAAACTTATTCTATTTTACCTCTTACTGACATATTTCGTACTGGTACATCATATGTCGTCTCCTTGCCTCTGATGCCGACTCGCAAACCAAGCCCACATCTGTGCAGGCAGATGATGGCTGAATTATTCGGCCATCATCTGTCTCTAACAGTTGTCAAATACGTAAGAGGTGATTAAAACTTTGTATCACTAAAAATGTCAGCTCAGGACACAAAAAATAAGCCCCTCACACAACCCCATGTTCCAAAAATTGAAAATTTTATAGGTCGTGGAAAATAGGGAGACACAAGTGAAATTATTAATTTATTTTTTTACAAATTTCCAATTTGTTTTTATTTGTTACACACAAAATGTACTATACATGTTTGGTATCTGCATAATCATACTGAAGTGGAAAATCATATTGTCAGATCAGTTTTACCAAGATATACCAAAATAAAACCCAAAAAACAATTGCGGAATTGCACCTTTTCTTGCAAAATTGACACACTTGGATTTTTTTCCCCACTCTCCAGTGCATCACATGATACAATAAATGGTATAACTCAAAAGTAAAATTTGACCCTCAAAAAAATAAAGCCCTCATACATCTATATGGACTGAAAAATAAAAAAGCTGTAACTCTTGGAAGAAGGGAAGGAAAAAGCGAAAACATAAAACTGGAAATTGGCCACGGCGGAAAGGGGTCAATTTGATTCTGGTCAGTTATTGTGTCAATTTAATACAATCTAAAAGTTAAAGTTTCACCTTGTACAGAATGACAATTGGGTGTAAAGAGACTTATAGGCCATGCATTGCTCCTCCTAGGGGAACATAAATATGCAAATTGCCTCTTCAGAGAGTAAGGGTATGTGCCCACGATCTGGAATAGCAGCGTTTTGGATGCAGCTCACCTGCATTGCGTCCAAAATGCTGCGTTCTATGATGCAAGCACAGTGGATGGGATCTATAAAAATCCCATGCCCACTGTGCTTTTATTTGACACTGTGTAAACTCATCCATGGCACAGGTGTCACGCTCGCGCCCAGACTGGTTGGTGCGGGGGTGTGGCCCCACTTGACCACAGACCAGACTTCCCTGGAAGGGGCGTAACTAAGCAGCTTCATTGGTATTCACTGGAGCCTCTGATGGTGAGGTCAGGCTTGTGCGGCAGGAAGCTACCAGGTGCTACTCCAGTACTCCAGAGTGGTGTCTGGCTGTGGCTGCTGATCCCACTGGGGAACGGAACATAGACAGGCAAACGGGCACGGCTGGCACTCTGGCAGACAGGCGGGCATGGCTGGGACACAGGCAGGCAGATGGGTACAACAGAGACACTGGCAGGCACGTGGGCACAGCTGGCTCCCTGGTAGGCAGGCAGGTATGGCTGGCTCTCTGGCAGGACAGGCGGACAAGGCTGGTACACTGGAAGAATTGGTAGGGATCTGTCTGTAGGGAGGTATGTAAAACAGGTAAGAACCTGTTCAGACAGGAGGACTAAATAATAGGTAGAGAAAGACCGCAAGAGCGGATGCAGAGTGAAAGCACAGGAGCTAGAGCCAAGAACAGAGATGTAGGAGGTGGAGCCAGGAGGCGGAGCCACGTGCAGAAATGCAGGAGGCGGAGCCAAGAGCAGGAGGCGGAGCCACGTGCAGAAATGCAGGAGGCGGAGCCAAGAGCAGGAGGCAGAGTCACGTGCAGAAATGCAGGAGGTGGAGCCAAGAGCAAGAGATGTAGAACCGCAAGGAGCGGAGCCAGGTAGAGCCACAAGGAGCAGAGCCGCAGAGCGAGAGCTGAGCGGAGCCGCAGAGCAAAGCCACAGAATGCAGAGCAAGGTCAGAGTGCAGAGCACAGTTACAGAGAGCAGAGCTGAGAGCAAAGCCACAGAGTGCAGAGCTGAGAGCAGAACAAAGTCAGAGTGCAGAGCTGAGTGCAGAGCAAGACAGAGTGCAGAGCCCAGAGCAAAACCACAGAGCAGAGCTAGGTCACAGAATGCAGAGCAAGGAGCAAAGCAAGGTCGCAGAGAGCAGAGCCAAAAGCAGAGCAAAGCAAGACACAGAGTACGCACAGCAGGGAAAGGAAACCAAGGCAGGGATATAAACGGACACAGGAACAGGACTAGGCTAAGACAAAGTCAGGAACAGGACAAGGGACAGAGACATGGACACAAGCCAGGGTACGAGGCCCCACTGGATGGCAAACACAGGACACAGACCAGGGTACAACACCCCCCTGGGCGGCGGACATAAGAGTAACAGAGACAGCCTGGCACCTCAGCAGCTATGAACTGACTGAGGGAGTAAGTTGCACAGGCCCTCACCAATGGGTGGGGAAGTCTTAAATACAGGAAGCCTCATGGCAATTGGCCGGGGACACCTTAGCAAGGTGCACACAGTCTCAATAAGACACAGAAGTTGCCGGCACCGCCCCCTATGCACACAGACAGAGCATGCACAGAGCAAGCAGCAGACATGAGGCACACAGAATGGAGCTGGCAGCAGAGAAAAGTCACAACAAGGCCCAGAGAAGTAAGTGAGTTTGAGTGTAATGCAGGTGGGGGATGGGAGGCCATGCAGTGATGCCAGCAGGGTTGTTACAACAGGTTTATGAGCGGCAGCATGTTAATTATCTGCAGCAAAGACGCTAGTTTCCGCAACAGAAATTACCACAATTTCCACAATAGAATGCATTGGATGCAGTAAATCTGCATTGTTAAATTTAACTGCGTGATTGAATGCAGCGTTTTGGACGCAGTGAAAATACGTTGTGTCCAAAGCACTGCTACTTCCTGATCGTGGGCACGTACCCATAGAATACTGGAACTCTAGTGCCACTTATTGGAAGCAGCAATATTAAAAGTCAATATCGACCATTTAAAAAAGAACCTTGCCACATGACTTAGGATGTAAAGCCAAACCGGAAACTCCAGTTGCAGACGTGTTATGGAAAACACCCCAAAACACGTGTCTGTAAATGTAGTCTCTGGTTTGGCTTTATATCCTAAGTTATGTGGCAAGGCTCTTCATAAAGGGTTGATATTGACTTTTAGAATTGTTACCTCCAATAGGGGGCGCTAGAGTTCCAGTCCTCTTACTCTTTGAAGAGGTTATTTGCACATTTACAGTAGTACCAGTCATTCATCACATAGACTGAACCTCTGTTATCAATCTCACTTTTGCTGATACTGGGATATACTGATATATTAAATACTGTGCAAGGGGTGACACTAACAGAATTATTTTCTTGAGATGCCCTAATACATTATGCATAGAGCCAATTTTGCAGAATTTGTAATCTACCATTCAAGGTTACTTGAAGTCCTGTCTGCAGTAATTTTCAACTATCGTTTCTATGTACAGGTAATAATCTTACACCCAATAGAATTCACTGGGCAATGGCTGTATCACCTAGATTATTTTTACTAATCAAAACCAGATCGTAAACCATATTTTTTCTCTAATGTGTCTTCAATTTCTCATTCTAGATTTACTCTATTTATTGTATTCTCTGTACATTGTTTTGGGGGCTGCTATCTTGCTTGAGCTTTTGTGAACAGCATTCAAAGAATTGTACGCTTTACAGCAACAACGTGAATCATATGATTCAATAGCCTGGAGTTGTTAATTGACTTTTATGGGAGAATTTTCTAGGTATGTTCTGCAAATTGCGCCGATTTTATTCATGTTTCAGAGGGGTTGAAAGTTGCAACCATCCACAATTGTGAATTGACGATCCTATAATACCTACCGTATATTAAATCGGCCAAAAGAGTCACTATTTTTTTTTTTATCTTCCAGGCATTGAAAAGCTTTGAATTTTTGTATTATAATAAAGTACCATATTTTGCTTCCTTTTCTCCCACTCACTGTGGGACAGCTGTGGTGACAGCTCAGCCGTACTACAGAATCAGGGTGAGCTATCAGGACAGCTCAGCCATCCAATTTGGGACAGGGGCATGCTGAGCTGTTGGTATTGTGAGTGGCAGCTCCGCCATCCAATCTGGCGCACGGGTGTGATGAGCTGTCAGTATTGTGACAGTCCATCCACTAATCAGGGCAGGGGCATGCTGGGTTTCTTCCATGTGTCTCCCCTTCTGGGTGATTACCTGGCTATTTTATTGGCTTTCAGTGTCTGATTATTGCCAGTAGCTTTAGCTTGGTGGTGTGTGGAGCCTTGTTTTCCAGTACTCTGTTTCTGATCTTTCGCTGCCTGACTTTGGACCTTGCCTTTGACCATCCCTTTGCCTAGCCTCTTTGTCTTGATCCGTTTCCTTCCTGGAATTCTGACCTGGAACAGTGACCTGACTATGCCTTTGTCTTACACCTCTATTTATGATGAGCTCTCTTGGTATCTGAACTCAGACCTCTTGATTACCCTGTCTCACAACTTGTTCGTGAGTAGTGACTCAGCGCCACATTTTTGACCAAGGTTAACATCTTGAATTATATTGCAAATATTCATAACTTTGCAATACTAGGAGGATAATTAAATAAAATATGAGTAGTGGCTCAGTGGTTAGCACTGCAGCCTTGCAGCGCTGGAGTCCTGGGTTCAAATCCAACCAAGGACAACATCTGCAAGGAGTTTGTATGTTCTCCCCGTGTTTGCATGGGTTTCCACCGGAAACTCTGGTTTCCTCCCACATTCTAAAAACATACTGATAGGGAATTTAGATTGTGCGCCCAATCGGGGACAGTGATGATAATGTGTGCAAAACTGTAAAGCGCTGCGGAATATGTTAGCGCTATATAAAAATAAAGATTATTATTAAGTATGAACTCATCTTGACCATTGGCCCCTGTAAACATGGCAGAAATCTACTGACGAATGATCATATGTCAGCTGGTTGCATCTTTTATTTTTTAAAAATCATTGTTGCTGGAAGCAAATCCCTTTGTGTAAAAAGAGTATATGCTGCTGACAATTATTCATCGGCATACACTACATGTATTGGCCCTTGTAAAAGGATCTTTAAATAAATGCTGATTGAATGGTTATATTGCTTATTGATACTTCTTCTTGGGTCTTTGGTGATCAGAATGAAAGCTACAAGATTAAGATTTTTTTAAAAATATTGAAATTGAAATGTTAAATTAAATAATAATAATAAAAACATGCAAAGCGTAAAAACGTGGTTTAAATAATAGGTCATTTGACTACGCTGGAAACTTGTTTTAGACAGTGTATTACATAACTAGACTAAATCAATAAATGACTTGCTCTTTTTTATTAGTCCAGACTACATGGCTGCATAACATTTGGTTATAAAATGAGAACATTTGCCAGGTCTACACTGTAACCAACATCATGTATTTCATTTTACAATTTCTTTTTGCTGTTTTTCTAATGTTTCCTATTACCAATATTACAAAGCATGTTACTTGTACTAAAACTGAAATAAGCGGGGACGTTTTGCTGAAATATCTTTCCAGTGACGTAACTAGAGTCCAATGGGCGCTGGTGCAAAATTTGAACCTGGGGCACCACCTACATGTTGGTCAGATGTATTAGCCCTTGTAGGGTTCTAAATCCTATAAAGATATGTGCTGCCCCCCCCCTTATAATGTAATGATGTCATCCATAATGGGCACATTCCTGGTTTATTGTCCTCCATTTCAGGACCCTTCTGGTAGTGACACCCATCCTAGGCCCCTTCCATTAATAATGTCCCACATCCTGGACCCATTGCAGTAATAATGTTTCCCTTCCTGGGGCCCCTTCCAGTAAGAATGTCTGTTATCCTGGGCCCCTTACAGGTATAATATCCCCAAATCTGGTCCTCTTCCTGCCATAATATTCCCCAGTCTGGCCCTTTTCCTGCTATAATGTCCCCCATCCTGAGCTCCTTCCTGTAATAATGACCCTATCCTTGTCCTTCCTGGTATAATGTCTCCCATCCTGGGTCTTTTCCAGTAATAATGTTCCTCATCCTGGGCCCCTTCAAAGTATAGCCAATATAGGGGCATAACATCATTGCTATGCGCTGCCTATGATTGCCAAGCCACCGTCAGCTACTGTCCTCTGATTGGCTGGTGGCGTGTATTGCAGTGCAACAATTCGGCGGGTCCCTGCGCTGCAACATATTTCAGCTGAATGTGCATCCGAAGACACATATCCATCTGAAATAGGCGCTGTCCTGCACGGACACGATCGTTGCGCCCTTGTATCTCTCTATAATGATTTTTTTGGATTCGAACTAAGGCATGCAGAAATTGGTCACACTGCCACCATTCACATTACTAATCTAGCGTTGGATACCAATGCAGAGCTTCCGCAGAATACTTGAAAAAAAATGTTGTGGTCAGTACTAGTACAACCCCTGGCAAAAATTATGTAATCACCGGCCTTGGAGGATGTTCATTCAGTTGTTTAATTTTGTAGAAAAAAAGCAGATCACAGACAGGACACAAAACTAAAGTCATTTCAATGGCAACTTTCTGGCTTTAATAAACACTAAAAGAAATCAAGAACAAAAAATATTGTAGTCAGTAACGGTTTAATTTTTTAGAACAAGCAGAGGGGAAAAATTATGGAATCACTCGTGGAGACATATTGCTTTAAGTTTCCGGTCTTGACTCTTTGATGTCTTCCTTGGTCTAACAGTATGTTTGCCTTTAACAACCTTCCCATGTTGTTTGTATTTGGTCCAGCTTTTAGACACATCTTTTGCAACATTGCATGATGATTTACCCTCTTTTAAGAGTTTGATAATCCTCTCCTTTGTTTCAATTGACATCTCTTGTGTTGGAGCCATGATTCATGTCAGTCCACTTGGTGCAACAGCTCTCCAAGGTGTGATCACTCCTTTTTAGATGCAGAAGAATAACAAGCAGATCTCATTTGATGCAGGTGTTAGTTTTGGGAATTGAAATTTAGAGGGTGATTCCATAATTTTTTCCAACATAATTGAGTGAGTCCATAATTCTTCCCCTCTGCTTGTTCTAACAAAGTAAGCATTACTGACTACAAGAAAGTCATGAAAGAAAGTTGTCATTTGAAATGACTGTAGTTTTGTGCCATGTCTGTGATCTGCTTTTTAAAAATAATTGAATGAACATCCTCCAAGGCCGGTGATTACATAATTTTTGCCAGGGTTTGTAGATTATCCATTCAATAACTGTGGGGTCATTAATCTGTGTTAGTTTTAAATAAAAACACCCAAATATCACAGCCAGCTGAAGGAAACTCATAGCTCAAGGTATTAGTCATCTACTAATTTGTAACCTACCTAGAGTCGAGCATGGGTGAGTCACGAGTCAACGCTGTCGGCCAAACGATCGGTCGGATAGCAGCTATTTAATGTGTATGGGGCCTTAAGACAAGTCCCAGTCTAGATATATTACAAAGCTGGAGGTTGGTTAAACAGTTTGTCCTTGCAGATTTGACAGGAAGAACTTTGCAGCATGTACAAGAGCTGAACCCGATGGACGACTACGATTGTAGGATCTGTTGGGCATTAGCAGTTTATTGTGTGACGGATCCAGCAATGTTTTGTGTTTCCTGCAAATGTGAAGTCTAATAGGTAAATTATTCTCTCATTTCATTTTTTCCGAGTCCACTAAAATCTTATAATGTCAGTAACAATAAAATGCTTATCTTTTATGTATTAGGAAACATGGATTAGGAATAATTACTTGCTAACTTTATTTACTAATGCTTTTCCTTAGCAATATATTATGGCCTCTCATAGCAATGATATGGCATTTTTCTGTGAAGCGAATGTCTTGTTTTCATTTTGCTAACCACAGTAATGCACAGGTGAGAAAATTTCACTTACTGTGTGCACAGGGCTTATCCATAGATTAAGGCTACTTTCACACTAGCGTTAACTGCATTACGTCGCAAATGCGTCGTTTTGTCGGAAAAACGCATCCTGCAAAAGTGCTTGCAGGATGCGTTTTTTCTGCATTGACTAACATTAGCGACGCATTTGCGACGCAATGACACACGTCGCAACCGTCCTGGGACAGTTGCGCCGTGCTGTTGCGGACCGTCGGGAGCAAAAAACGTTACATGTAACGTTTTTTGCTCCCGACGGTCCGCTTTTTCCGACCGCGCATGCGCGGCCGGAACTCCGCCCCCACCTCCCCGCACTTCCCCGCACCTCACAATGGGGCAGCGGATGCGCAGGAAAAATGCATCCGCTGCCCCCGTTGTGCGGCGGGGACAACGCTAGCGTCGGGGACCTCGGCCCGACGCACGGCGACGGGCCGAGCCCGACGCTAGTGTGAAAGAAGCCTAAGGAGCAGACATAGCCAATTAATCCCACAAAGAGCTGAAAGCGTGCACAAAGTAAACAAGACATTTCTCTATGTCGTTGCAATCCCCAATTTCACTGTATGGGGAGCCAATCATAACCAGCTACGGATGGAGACAATTTTAAATTCTTGCAATTGTTTTCTGCTATCGCTTTAATTTTATTACTTTGTGATTGTTTTTTCATTGTTATCTTTTTATTATTATTTTGTTATTATTGAATATTATTATTTTGTAATTACTTTTTTTACACTGAAACATGTCCGTTTTTAATCCGAGTGAAAAATTCATGGTAAAAACAGACCAAAAATTGATAAAAGTCATATCCAGCATTCTGTAGCCCCCTTTTTTAAGTCATATGCAAAACTGATGTCTAGAATTGTAATACAACACCCATATAAAGTTCTCGGCCAATATTGTAACTCCACATGCCTCCATTTTTATATAGATGCATACAAATCTTTTTTTTTTATAATCTGATTCATATGGAATTGTGAAAGAGTATGGAGTCATGTAAACTTATTCATACATTTTTGGGGGGTCTGTGTGGTTTTCCATCATTGGACTGCTCCAGGGACTAGAGACGGATGGCTAGAAATGACCCAAAACACCTGCATACCTCCACAACGCATGCAGGACTGCCAGACAGACTGCAAAGATGTCTGGTACTATATGCCTGGTCCAATCCTTTTAACAGTCGTGTAAGCCTATGAGTACCGGATACAGTATAGACTACATGTAGGCATTCACTAAGAAGTTTTAAGGGGCCGGCAGCCAACTTTATGCTGGAGACCTGCCGGCCCACCGGGCATCTGCCCGCCTTGGCAGATGCCCAATCTGGGCCCGATTGTACTCCATCTGAGTTTGCTTTCCTCTATCAAGAGCTGAACCTGGCCAAACAAACTAAGAACCACAGTTACAATTTTCTTATGATTTTTTTCTATGCTCACCGAGCTAGAAGTTCCAGTTGTAAAAGATAAGCTGACCATACGCTGCACTAAATAATAGTTTACGTCATATACTGCATGATCTATAAGCATTATACTGTATGAGAGCTATAAAATGCACTTTAGGAATACCTTGACAGGTGCAGGAATAAAATGTATACACTAATGTTCTTGGGAGACTTATTTTTCCAGCGAGGAGCAAAGATCCATTCATTGCCTTTTAGTTTCCACTATGTGAATTTTACGACAGCAATATAATAAAAGTTACAAACAAAATGTCATCATGACTTTTATAACCACTTGAAAGTCAATTACAGGTCTGTGGTTACTAATGGCAAGTCTTTTTTTTACTAGGAGATAAGCTGCTTTTAAAAAAAAAAAAAAAAAAAATGAAAGAGTTCACACAAAACACAGTCATAATAGTAAATGAAAAACGCTGGATAAACACAGCTATAATGTACTGGAGATGACAGACAGGTCAATAAGTGTGGGTGGGATAAGTAACTCGCTATGCCCGTATTTGTTGGCTAGGAAGCAAATTTAGTCCCTTTGAGACGTCTTATCTAGTGTGAGTTTCTTGCTTGTGTTCTTCAGGGAGATGGGCTTACTAAAAGCCTTTTCCCAGCAGACCTATTTCACAACTCCTCTTCCTTTTGCTCATTTTTATGAGCATTTCTACGATTTTTTCAAACCTTTCCTTTTATCTTTTTTGTTTTTTGCTTTTATTTTGTCCTAAGTTATATTTATTAATGTGCAAATTACAGTAATGATGCAATAATGATAACATTTTCTAAATTCCACTTTAATAATAAATCTGATATATGCACAAAATGGTATCTGCTCATTTTAGTAAAATGTATCTTGCGTGAAATTGATGCAAAAAGACGCCTTGTGTATGTAGGTTGTCTTCTTTCTGCTGCTTTCCCCAAATGCATCTTTATTGAGAAAGGCTCCTTGTGCATTTTATTGTGGCTTGGAGTGCTGCTTTTTTTGTAGTGTATGGATAGATAGATAGATAGATAGATAGATAGATAGATAGATAGATAGATAGATAGATAGATAGATAGATGAATATAGATCAGTCCTGAGGGATCTCCTCCCAGACCTGGACTAAAGCATCCGCCAACTCCTGGACAGTCTGTGGTGCAATTCCGGCACTTAGCCCCTCTCTTCCCACTCCCGTGTAGCGGTGGGATATGGGGTAATAAGGGGTTAATGTCACCTTGCTATTGTAAGGTGACATTAAGCCGGGTTAATAACGGAGAGGCGTCAATAAGACGCCTATCCATTATTAATCCAATAGTAAGAAAGGGTTAATAAAACACGCACACATTAGGAAAAAGTATTTTAATATTCTTCATTTAACCATACATACCATACTTCAGCGCCTGCAAAAAACGTAAAATAATAAACCGTATACTACCTGTCCGCCGTAGTCCAATTAATAACGAGTGTCCCACGACGATCTCCCCTATAGAACAGTGACATCGGGTGATGTCACTGCTCTATAGGACCCTCAGTGGCACACTGACAGGAGACAATGGCTCCTGCAGTGCATCACTGAGAGGTTACCTTAGGACAAAGGCTCACTTTATGGCAATTGCTGCGTGGGAAAATGTCTCACCCAGCAATGCCATAAGTGAGGCTAGGGGCTATTTTTTACAGCGGCGGAGGAATACCTTCCTCCGTCATTGTGTTTCTGGGGCCCCTGGTGAGCGGTTGCAACAGCTGTTGCTGCCGTTCTCCACGGGAGATCGTCGTGGGACACTCGTGGATTTCTGCGGACAGGGAGTATATTGGTTGTTTGTTTTTTTCATCTTTTTTACAGATGACACTGGCTTCGGGGAACAAAGTGACAAGTAATGGTGAGTATGTAATCTATGTTTAATGTACTGTATATCTGTATGTATGTACTGTATGGAGTATGGAGTATTTTATTTTTTTTTCTTTTCATTCAACACATTAGCTGGATGATGGGACTACTACTGTCCCATCATTGGCTAATGTGTCAATCACTGTCAGTGTAGCAGGTATCGTCCGATGGGTCCCATCGGACGATGCCCGCACTGAGACCCCCCGCACGCCGCACAGAGACACCCCGCACGCCGCACAGAGACCCCGCATGCCGCACAGAGACACCCCGCACGTTGCACAGAGACCCCGCACGCCGCACAGAGACACCCCGCACACCGCACAGAGACCTCGCACGCCGCACAGAGACCCCGCACGCCGCACAGAGACCCCGCACGCCGCACAGAGACACCCTGCACGCCGCACAGACACCCCGCACGCCGCGCAGAGACCCCGCACGCCGCACAGACACCCCGCACGCTGCACAGAGATGCCGCACAGACATCCCGCACGCTGCACAGAGACACCCGCGCACGCCGCACAGAGACCCCGCACACCGCACAGAGACACTCCGCATGCTGCACAGAGTCCCCGCACGCCGCACAGACACCCCGCACGCTGCACAGAGACCCCGCACGCCGCATTGACACCCCGCACACCGCACAGAGACCCCGCACACTGCACAGATTCCCCGCACGCCACACAGACACCCCGCACGCTGCACATAGACCCTGCACGCCGCACAGAGACACCCCGCACGCTGCACAGAAACCCCGCACGCCGCACAGAGACACCCCGCACGCCGCACAGACACCCCGCACGCCGCACAGATACCCCGCACAGACACCCCACATGCCACACAGAGACACCCCGCACGCCGCACAGAGACCCCGCACGCCGCACAGAGACCCCGCACACCACACAGAGACACCCCGCATGCTGCACAGACACCCCGCACGCCGCACAGACACCCCGCACGCCGCACAGAGACACCCCGCACAGAGACGCCGCACAGAGACCCCGCACGCCGCACAGACACACCCCGCACAGAGACCCCGCACGCTGCACAGAGACCCCGCACGCCGCACAGAGACACCCCGCACACTGCACAGAAACCCCGCACGCCGCACAGAGACACCCCGCACAGAGACACCCCGCACGCCGCACAGAGACCCTGCACGCCGCACAGAGACACCCCGCACGCCGCACAGAGGCACGCCGCACAGAGACATGCCGCACAGAGGCACGCCGCACAGAGACACCCCGCACAGAGACACCCCGCACAGAGACACCCCGCACGCCGCACAGAGACCCCGCACGCCGCATAGAGCCCGGCACACACGCAGAGAGCCCCACGGTCACGCACAGACACCGCATGCACACGCGCACACGCAGTCTCCGCCCACGCACAGCCCACACTTCATTATACTGCATAATTTCACTATAGGAACTTCCGATTCCGATTTCCGATATCGCAAAAATATCAGATCTCGGTATCGGAATTCCGATACAGCGAATATCGGCCGATACCCGATATTTGCAGTATCGGAATGCTCAACACTAGTACTGAGATGTGGTCTGTGGTCCTCACCTGCAGAACCACTCCTTTATTGAGGGTGTCTTGATAATTGCCAATAATTTCCATCTGTTGTTTATTCCATTTGCACAACAGCATGTGAAATTGATTGTCAATCAGTGTTGCTTCCTAAGTGGACAGTTTGATTTCACAGAAGTTTAATTTACTTGGAGTTATATTCTGTTGTTTAAGTGTTCACTTTATTTTTTTCAGCAGCGTACATCATACAAAGAGAGAAATCACTGGAGAAGGACATCATGGTTGGAAGAATAGAAGGAAAAAGGCGAAGAGGAAGATCAACAACACAATGGCTTGATTCTATCAAGGTAATGGTGGAGAAAACCCTGGTGGCCCTATCTAGGATTCTACAGAGCATTCATCCATCTAGCCACCATGGCTCAATCTTGAGCCATAGGCTGTTTAAAAAATTCTATGCCAGCATCCTAATGATTATTAGGACCGATAATGTTGATTTATAACTAGATTTTTGGCATTGCAGGGGCTTAGTATGGCATTTTCTAGCAGCAGAGTTTGTTAAAAGCAATCTGTCACCAGTTTTTTTTGCTATCTTATCTGAGAGCATGATGTGGGGGTAGAGACCCTGATCCCAGGGATGTGTCACTTACTGGGCTACTTGCTGCAGTTTTGATAAATTACAGTTTTATCTGCTGCCGATCTAGCAGTTCTCTGAATACAGGGCTCTGTATGACCCCGTTCACATCACTGATTGGCAGCTTTCAGCCTGCAGCCTATGCATAGTGTACACAGAAAGCTGTCAATCAGTGGTAGGGGGCGGGGTTATTCAAGCTTTTGAGTATGTAGGATTATATGGCAGCACGTTTATTAGTCCTCTAATGATTATCTCGTGCTGATAAACCATTGATGTTATAAAAGCTACAACAAGAAGCCCAGTAAGCGACACATCACTGGAATCAGGGTCTCTGCTTCTTCATTAAGCTGCTCTCAGGTTAGGTGATAAAAACTGGTGACAGATTCCCTTTAAAATGAAGAATTAATATTAATTTCAATCTCTTTGATCATTGTCAGTTGATGAAAGTTGTGATTTACACCAACTCTATTTACAAGAGATCAGATTTGGATGGATATGATTGACAAGATACGTTTGTGCACATAGGGTCTCGGTGCTGACTTGGAAATATCGCTTTCCAATACTCTGTTAGGCAATAAGAAAAAAAATTTCTTAGAGAGACATATTCACGACAGATCCTCTGCCTTATGTCAAAAACATATGTGACTAAGAAACTGTAACTAACAGCTGCCTATCCATTGTGCATGCACGCAGTGCATTTCCCTACCATATCCAGCTGCTGCCATATGTTTTCAGCCTTGAAGTTAGCAATATCCCATGTGTAATTGTCAATCCAGCGTTAAATCGCTTGCAGCATTGTTTATGTAATAAAAACTGATAACTATAATTAAAATTTCCAACAACATGGAGAGTTAGCACCCGCTCTAAGCCGCTGGGTAGTACAGATGTAGAAAGAACATATCTGTCAAAGTCGATTACTTGGGAGGGTGTGTCTGACAAGCGTAATCCACTTTCGTGACATATTATTGCTAACGGGCCTCACTGTTCTTTCTCAGCATCCAATCTCAAATTAGTTCCATCACAGAAAAAAGAAGTGACAGGCAGATTGAAGAAAGGCCACATAAATCCAGATGATTCCAGGACAGCTCCGGTATCAGTAGAGCGTTGTCTCTAGTCATAGTTACCGTATATCTTAATAGATCTCAGTCGATTCAGTTTGGCGTCATCTATTCTCACCATTTAATCAGCTATTTTTGTAAAAGTTTGTGTGACAGTATTTAAAAAATATACGTTTAATTTACATTTTTTATTCACCATTTTTTCTTGTTTTTTTTTCAAATATTTTTATTTTATTTTTTTTTTGCATTTTTACAATAGGAGTGAAGTCAAGGAAAGTAAGTAAGGGTCATAAAAAAAAAATGAGATCCAAAAAATGACCATTAGATATAATGATTGGTCAATTAATAAAATGTCATATAAATTCACCATCCAAAATGAGATCTTGCAATCAAAAAGTTTGGACAACCTAGTTGTAGAGATCAGACTCCTTACTTCTCAGGAGTCAAGCTTTTGTCACACACGTACTTCTTTATGTATTTCAGTTTTTTGTTTATAGTCGACATTTATCTGTGTTTTTTTGGGGAGGTACAGTTTAGGGGATATAACGACGACATGTTTCTCCACCCCCGCTCTCAATTCTGTAGATGTTAAACCTCACGTCTCATGGTGCAAGGTGACAAGAGGCCACTTGGAAGTAGTGGGCTTCTTGGGTTGCAACTGACTTAGCCTGAACTAAACTGAGGCAGGAGTTAGTGGTGGTAATCTCGGTTTAACCCCTGTATAAGAACAAGGGCTTTGCTACAGGGTTTAAAAGGACACAACCTCAGAATAGTTGCTGCAAAAAAAATCATCTGACAGATAGTGGAATGCGTAGTAAATACGCTTGGCACTTAACGGATGCAGTGAAGAAAATGTAATGCAGTCATTTAGTGGTAGTAAGATACAAAACGTTTCAGTCTTTATGACCTTCCTCAGTTACTCCAGCAGGATATAAACAAAATAAGAGAAATAAATAAAGTATATACATCCAAATAAAAGGTCATGGTTCAATGTTTCATATACTTAAGTAGAGGTAAATCCAACATTATCATATAACATACTTCATTACATAAGTTTTAAACTATTAGAATGTACAGTACAGACCAAAAGTTTGGACACACCTTCTCATTTAACCCCTTCATGACGCAGCCTATTTTGGCCTTAATGACCTTGCCGTTTTTTGCAATTCTGACCAGTGTCCCTTTAGGCCGGCGTCACACTAGCGAGTTTTACGGACGTAAGAGCGCAGAAAATACGTCCGTAAAACTCGCCAAACAAACGGCACAATTATTCTCAATGGGGCTGCTCCTATCAGCCGTATATTACGGTTCAGTATTATACGGCTTTCTACGGCCGTACAAAATCGCAGCATGCTGCGTTTGTCAGCGTATTGCGCAAAAAAACGCCAATGAAAGTCTATGGGGGCGAGAAAAATACGGATTCCACATGGACCAGCAGTGTGACTTGCGAGAAAAACGCAGCGGTGTTATTGAAAAGCCGGTAATTCAATTGCCGGCTTTTCATTTCTCCTTCCCAAACCTGACAGGATATGAGACATGGTTTACATACAGTAAACCATCTCATATCCCCTTTTTTTTTGCATATTCCACACTACTAATGTTAGTAGTGTATATGTGCAAAATTTCAGCGCTGTAGCTGCTAAAATAAAGGGTTAAATGGCGGAAAAAATTGGCGTGGGCTCCCGCGCAATTTTCTCCGCCAGAGTGGTAAAGCCAGTGACTGACGGCAGATATTAATAGCCAGGAGAGGGTCCATGGTTATTGGCCCCACCTGGCTACAAACATCTGCCCCCAGCCACCCCAGAAAAGGCACATCTGGAAGATGCGCCTATTCTGGCACTTGGCCACTCTCTTCCCACTCCCTGTAGCGGTGGGATATGGGGTAATGAAGGGTTAATGCCACCTTGCTATTGTAAGGTGACATTAAGCCAGATTTATAATGGAGAGGCGTCAATTATGTCACCTATCCATTATTAATCCAATTGTTTGAAAGGGTTAAAACACACACACACACATTATTAAAAAGTATTTTAATGAAATAAACACACAGGTTGTTTTAATATTTTATTGCTCTCTCAATCCATTTGAAAACCCTCGCTTGGCAAAATAATAAACGCACAAGATACATACCCTCAGATGAACCGTCACGTCCCACGAGGTAATCCATCTGAAGGGGTTAATTATTTTACAGGCAGGAGCTGCGCTAAAGCACTCACTCGTGTCAGTAATCCCCGGGGAATGAAGGAAATCTGAGTGATCTGTACTTAGGCCGGTTTCACACGTCAATGTCTCCAGTACGTGAGGTGACAGTTTCCTCACGTACCGGAGACACTGACATACGTAGACCCATTAAAATCAATGCATCTGTGCAGATGTCATTGATTTTTTGCGGACCGTGTCTCCTTGTGCCAAACACGGAGACATGTCAGTGTTCGTGGGAGCGCACGTATTACACGGACCCATTAAAGTCAATGGGTCCGTGTAAAACACGGACCGCACACAGACGTTCTCCATCTGCAGTCCGTTTGCGTGCAGGAGACAGCGCTACAGTAAGCGCTGTCCCCCCCACATGGTGCTGAAGCCGCGATTCATATCTTCTCTCCAGCAGCGTTTGCTGCAGAGAAGATATGAATAATAGTGTTTAAAAGACAGATCTATGTGTCCGCCGCCCTCCCACCCCCTGTGCGCCCCCCGCTGTCCTGAAAATACTCACCCGCTCCCTCGTTGGCTGTCGGTGCTTCCTGGTCTGGCCGCGGCTTCTCTACTGTATGCGGTCACGTGGGGCCGCCGATTACACTCATGAATATGTGGCTCCACCTCCAATAGGGGTGGAACCGCCTATTCATGAGTGTAAATGAGCGGCCCCACGTGACCGCATTCACTTGAAGCCGCGGCCAGACCAGGAAGCAGCGAGGGAGGTGGGTAAGTATTTTCTGAACAGCGGGGGGGCGCACAGGGGGTGGGAGGGCGGCGGACACATAGATCTTTATTTTAAACACTATTATTCATATCTTCTCTGCAGCAAACGCTGCTGGAGAGAAGATATGAATCGCAGCTTCAGCACCAGATGCTGGTACGTGTGGTACCCAGCACGGTACGTGTGGTACCCAGTGGGCACATGGGCGGCACACGTGTGCCACAAGTGTGCCACACTGATGTACACAGGAAACGTAGGGGCACACGGACACGGATAATTCCGGTACCGATTGTTTCCGGTACCGGAATTATCTGGACGTATGAGACTGCCCTTACATTGAGTTGCGGTGAGGCACCCTCTGGTGGATGTTCTCATGAACTGCAGCCTTGGAAAAGTTCCCACGCTCGAGTTCATATGAGTTCATCCACCAGAGGGCGCATCACCGCAAATCAATGTAAGTACAGATCACTCAGATTTCCTTCCATTCCCCGGGGATTACAGACACGAGCGAGTGCTTTAGCGCAGCTCCTGCCTGTAAAATAATTAACCCCTTCAGATGGATTACCTCGTGGGACGTGACGGTTCATCTGAGGGTATGTATCTTGTGCGTTTATTATTTTGCCAAGCGAGGGTTTTCAAATGGATTGAGAGAGCAATAAAATATTAAAACAACCGGTGTGTTTATTTCATTAAAATACTTTTTAATCATGTGTGTGTGTTTTTTAACCCTTTCAAACAATTGGATTAATAATGGATAGGTGTCATAATTAACGCCTCTCCATTATTAATCTGGCTTAATGTCACCTTACAATAGCAAGGTGGCATTAACCCTTCATTACCCAATATCCCACCGCTACAGGGAGTGGGAAGAGAGTGGCCAAGTGCCAGAATAGGCGCATCTTCCAGATGTGCCTTTTCTGGGGTGGCTGGGGGCAGATGTTTTTAGCCACGGGGGGGGGCCAATAACCATGGACCCTCTCCTGGCTATTAATATCTGCCCTCAGTCACTGGCTTTACCATTCTGGCGGAGAAAATTGCGCGGGAGCCCACGCCAATTTTTTCCGCCATTTAACCCTTTATTTTAGCAGCTACAGTGCCCACATTTTGCACATACACACTACTAACATTAGTAGTGTGGAATATGCAAAAAAAAAGGGGATATGAGATGGTTTACTGTATGTAAACCATGTCTCATATCATGTCGGGTTTGGGAAGGAGAAATGAAAAGCCGGCAATTGAATTACCGGCTTTTCACAGATATCACGCTGAATTAAATCTAAATACAGAATATATATATATGTGTCTCAATGACACATATATTTATATATATATATATATATATATATATATATGTATATATATAAATATATATATATATATATATATATATATATATATACTGTATATATTATTTCCCGAACATTTGAGCACATAAATCCATTAGATGTCGGTTTTGCAAGCCTGCGAGAAAATATCGCAGTACGGATGCCATACGGATTACATGCGGAGGATGCCATGCGCAAAATACGCTGACACACCCTGCCTACGGAGGACATACGGATCACTATTTTGGGAACATTTCTCCGTATTACGGCCGTAAAAAACGGACCGTATTGTCTTACGCTGAGTGTGACGCCGGCCTTATGAGGTAATAACTCAGGAACGCTTCAACGGATCCTAGCGATTCTGAGATTGTTTTTTCATGACATATTGGGCTTCATGTTAGTGGTAAATTTAGGTCGATAATTTCTGAGTTTATTTGTGAAAAAAAACGGAAATTGGGCGAAAATTTTGAACATTTCCCAATTTTCACATTTTGAATTTTTATTCTGTTAAACCAGAGAGTTATGTGACACAAAATAGTTAATAAATAACGTTTCCCACATGTCTACTTTACATCAGCACAATTTTGGAAACAAATTTTTTTTTTTGCTAGGAAGTTATAAGGGTTAAAATTTGACCAGTGATTTCTCATTTTTACAACAAAATTTACAAAACCATTTTTTTTAGGGACCACCTCACATTTGAAGTCATTTTGAGGGTTCTATATGGCTGAAAATACCCAAAAGTGACACCATTCTAAAAACTTCACCCCTCAAGGTGCTCAAAACCACATTCAAGAAGTTTATTAACCCTTCAGGTGTTTCACAGCAGCAGAAGCAACATGGAAGTAAAAAATGAACATTTAACTTTTTAGTCACAAAAATGATCTTATAGCAACAATTTTTTTATTTTCCCAAGGGTAAAAGGAGAAACTGGACCACGGACTTTGTTGTCCAATTTGTCCTGAGTACGCTGATACCTCATATGTGGGGGTAAACCACTGTTTGGGCGCACGGCAGGGCTCGGAAGGGAAGGAGCGCCATTTGACTTTTTGAATTAAATTGGCTCCAATCTTTAGCGGACACCATGTCGCGTTTGCAGAGCCCCCGTGTGCCTAAACATTGGAGCTCCCCCACAAGTGACCCCATTTTGGAAGCTAGACCCCCCAAGGAACTTATCTAGAAGCATAGTGAGCACTTTAAACCCCCAGGTGCTTCACAAATTGATCAGTAAAAATGAAAAAGTACTTTTTTTTCACAAAAAAATTATTTTAGCCTCAATTTTTTCATTTTCACATGGGCAACAGGATAAAATGGATCCTAAATTTTGTTGGGCAATTTCTCCTGAGTACACCGATACCTCACATGTGGGGGTAAACCACTGTTTGGGCACATGGTAAGGCTCGGAAGGGAAGGAGCGCCATTTGACTTTTTGAATGAAAAATTATCTCCATCGTTAGCGGACACCATGTCGCGTTTGGAAAGCCCCTGTGTGCCTAAACATTGGAGCTCCTCCACAAGTGACCCCATTTTGGAAACTAGACCCCCCAAGGAACTTATCTAGAGGCATAGTGAGCACTTTAAACCATCAGGTGCTTCACAAATTGATCCGCAAAAATGAAAAAGTACTTTTTTTTCACAAAAAATTTCTTTTAGCCTCAATTCTTTCATTTTCACATGGGCAACAGGATAAAATGGATCATAAAATTTGTTTGAAAATTTCTCCTGAGTATGCCGATGCCTCATATGTGGGAGTAAACCACTGTTTGGGTGCACGGCAAGGCTTGGAAGGGAAGGAGCGCCATTTCACTTTTTGAATGGAAAATTAGCTCCAATCGTTAGCGGACACCGTCGCGTTTGGAGAGCCCCTGTGTGCCTAAACATTGGAGCTCCCCCACAAGTGACCCCATTTTGGAAACTAGACCTCCCAAGGAACTAATCTAGATGTGTGGTGAGCACTTTGAACCCCCAAGTGCTTCACAGAAGTTTATAACGCAGAGCCATGAAAATAAAAAATAATTTTTCTTTTCTCAAAAATGATTTTTAGCCCACAATTTTTTATTTTCCCAAGGGTAACAGGAGAAATTGGACCCCAAAAGTTGTTGTCCAGTTTCTCCTGAGTACGCTGATACCCCATATGTGGGGGTAAACCACTGTTTGGGCACAAGTCGGGGCTCGGAAGGGAGGTAGTGATGTTTTGAAATGCAGGCTTTGATGGAGTGGTCTGCGTGCGTCACATTCCATTTGCAGAGCCCCTGATGTGCCTAAACAGTAGAAACCCCCCACAAGTGACCCCATTTTGGAAACTAGACCCCCCAAGAAACTTATCTAGATATGTGGTGAAAACTTTTAACCCCCAAGTGCTTCACAGAAGTTTACCACGCAGAGCCGTGAAAATAAAAAATCATTTTTCTTTCCTTAAAAATGATGTTTTAGCAAGCAATTTTTTATTTTCACAAGGGTAACAGGAGAAATTGGACCCCAATAGTTGTTGCCCAGTTTGTCCTGAGTACACTGATACCCCATATGTGGGGGTAAACCACTGTTTGGGCACAAGTCAGGGCTCGGAAGGGAGGTAGTGACGTTTTGAAATGCAGGCTTTGATGGAGTGTTCTGCGTGCGTCACATTCCATTTGCAGAGCCCCTGATGTGCCTAAACAGTAGAAACCCCCCACAGGTGACCCCATTTTGGAAACTAGACCCCCCAAGAAACTTATCTAGATATGTGGTGAGCACTTTGAACCCCCAAGTGCTTCACAGAAGTTTACAACGCAGAGCCGTGAAAATAAAAAATCATTTTTCTTTCCTTAAAAATGATGTTTTTATTTTCACAAGGGTAACAGGAGAAATTGGACCCCAATAGTTGTCGCCCAGTTTGTCCTGAGTACACTGATACCCCATATGTGGGGGTAAACCACTGTTTGGGCACAAGTCGGGGCTCGGAATGGAGGTAGTGACGTTTTGAAATGCAGGCTTTGATGGAGTGGTCTGCGTGCGTCACATTCCATTTCCAGAGCCCCTAAGTGCCTAAACAGTAGAAACCCCCACAAGTGACCCCATTTTGGAAACTAGACCCCCCAAGGAACTTATCTAGATGTATAGTGAGCACTTTGAACCCCCAAGTGCTTCACAGAAGTTTATAACGCAGAGCCGTGAAAATAAAAAATAATTTTTCATTCCTCTAAAATTATGTTTTAGCAAGCAATGTTTTATTTTCGCAAGGGTAACAGGAGAAATTGGACCCCAATAATTGTTGCCCAGTTTGTCCTGAGTATGCTGGTACCCTATATGTGGGGGTAAACCACTGTTTGGGCACACGTCGGGGCTCGGAAGGGAGGGAGCACCATTTGACTTTTTGAACGCAAGATTGTCTGGAATCAATGGTGGCGCCATGTTGCGTTTGGAGACCCCTGATGTGCCTAAACAGTGGAAACCCCTCAATTCTAACTCCAACACTAACCCCAACACACCCCTAACCCTAATCCCAACCCTAACCCCAACACACCCCTAACCCTAATCCCAACTCTAGCCATAACCCTAATCACAACCCAACCCCAACACACCCCTAACCACAACCCTAACCCTAATCCCAACCCTAACCCTAATCCCAACCCTAACCCCAAACCTAACCACAACTTTAACCCCAACACACCCCTAACCCTAACCATAACCCTAACCACAAGCCTATTCTTAATCCTATTTCCAACCCTAGCCCTAATTCCAACCCTAACTCTAATTCCAACCCTAACCCTAAGGCTATGTGCCCACGTTGCGGATTCGTGTGAGATTTTTCTGCACCATTTTTGAAAAATCCGCAGGTAAAAGGCACTGCGTTTTACCTGCGGATTTACCGCGGATTTCCAGTGTTTTTTATGCGGTGTTTTTTATGCGGATTTCACCTGCGGATTCCTATTGAGGAACAGCTGTAAAACGCTGCGAAATCCACACAAAGAATTGACATGCTGCGGAAAATACAGCGCAGCATTTCCGCGCGATATTTTCCGCACCATGGGCACAGCGGATTTGGTTATCCATAGGTTTACATGGTACTGTAAACCTGATGGAACACTGCTATGAATCTGCAGCGGCCAATCCGCTGCGGATCCGCAGCCAAATCTGCACCGTGTGCACATAGCCTAATTCTAACGCTAACCCTAGTTCTAACCCTAACCCTACCCCTAACCCTAACCCTAACCCTACCCCTAACCCTAACCCTAGTTCTAACCCTAACCCTAGTTCTAACCCTAGTGGAAAAAAAAATATTTTCTTTATTTTATTATTGTCCCTACCTATGGGGGTGATAAAGGGGAGGGGGTCATTTACTATTTTTTTTATTTTGATCACTGTGATAAGTTTACCACAGTGATCAAAATGTACATGGAACGCATTTGCCGGCCGGCAGATTCGGCGGGCGCACTGTGCATGCGCCCGCCATTTTGGAAGATGGCGGCACCCAGGGAGAAGACGGACCGACTTCGGGAGGCTCGGTAAGTATGAGGGGGTGGGGGGGTGGATCGGAGCACAGGGGGGGGGGATCGGAGGATGGGGGGAGCGGACAGGAGCACGGGGGAGCGGACAGGGGGACGGAGGGGGGTACCGGACAGAACAGAGGACTGGGGAGGAGATCGGGGGCAGTGGGGGGGGGGGCAGAACATGATTTCCAGCCATGGCAGATGCTATTGCAGCATCGGCCATAGCTGGATTGCAATATTTCACCATTTTCATAGGTGAAATATTGCAAATTGCTCTGATTGGCTGTTGCAATTTCAACAGCCAATCAGAGCGATCGTAGCCACGTGGGGGCAAACCACCCCCCCTGGGCAGAAGTACAACTCCCCCTCTCCCTGCAGATCGGGTGAAATTGGAGTTAACCCTTTCACCCGATCTGCAGGGACGCGATCATTCCATGACGCCACATAGGCGTCATGGGTCGGATTGGCACCGACTTTCATGACGCCTACGTGGCGTCAAAGGTCGGGAAGGGGTTAAAGATTTTTCTGTAATTTCATGACTATGAAAATTGTACATTCACACTGAAGGCATCAAAAATATGAATTAACATGTGGAATTATATACTTTACAAAAAAGTGTGAAACAACTGAAACTATTTCTTATATTCAAGTTTCTAGAAGGTGCATGCTACAATTACCTGTTGTAAGGTGGGATGACATGAGTGATGCTTGGGTGTCAGCCTACCTTGGTAGATGTGTTGCACCCCAGGAGTCCCATTGCCTTCCTCAGGGGGTGATGCCATGCCTGGAAGCAAGAGGGATCCCCTTAGCAGGTAATAGTCAGCAAGCAACACCTTTCCTATTCCAGACCAGAAGGGGGAGCTCTAACCCGGTTTTCAGAGAAACTTCCCTATAAGTTCTGGTGTGGAGGCGAGGTTAGTTAGTGTGTGAGAGAGAGCAGACAATGAAGTAAGAGGAGGCAAGTAAGGAGAATCTGTGTGATAGGAGCTGCGACTGAGCTCACCCCAGGACTGAGCGCCGAAGATTGGACACCGGAGTCCATGGTTGTGTGGGAACTGGAGGTCCCGCAACCAAATCCGGAGGACAGGAGATTGCAGGTCTCCTGGCCCCATTCGACATCCGAAGGCACTGCAGCATACGAGAGCCCGGAGTCACCACGAGGGAGTGACACCTGGAACAGGCTCAAACTGCCTGCTGTTCGGGTAGTGTTTCACTTAGTGGACAGACTGAGATAGGGACTGGAGGAGAACTAAAAGCACCAGGCACCCAGAGAACAGCACAGCAGGGAGGCCTCCAACCCCACCTGGCTAGGAGGATCCTGAATTGATTCCAGGCTGCCTGGATCTCCATCACCAGCTGTGACTTGTGCCTGGACTGCACCTGCAACCTAAGATTAAAGGTAAAGGAAACTGCAACCCTTGAGTCCTCTAGTTATTCCTGCACCCTCATTCCTGCACTCCAACATCCACCATCCCTCATAAACTTTTCTGATAGCCCTGGGGCCCCGCTCCACCTGTGGGGAGCAGAACCATCCCAGCTGCATCACCATTGTCCCCAGCGGTCCCTTTAAGCAGCGTCTGTCATCACTGGCCAAGTACCACAGGTAGCATCACGAATAATCCCCTTTTCCTAAATAAACTTTATTCCTTCCCATCATCCACCCCTTTTAATTGCACTCCCAGGGCCACGGACCGGGTCACTGCTGCTGTGACCACCCCTTTAAGAACCGTCCGACCCGGTTCCAAATACCCCACGGCCCTAGCGGGTGTTGCAGATGCATATGTATGAATGCTCTCCAAAGCTTTGGCAAAAGGGGGTCACTTATGTTTGACATTTGTAGGGATTTCTGGCTTGGAGGTTTGGTTTCTAGTTCAAAGGTTCTCTTTCTGGAATGGCTTGGGATGGACCATATCATAGTGTATTGCTTAATAGCACCTTGGTGAAAGAACGGTTGCTATTGAACATTTGACAAAAATCCATACATTGTAAAAAGGAAAGATATTACGGCAAAATCAGCCCTAGAATAATGTATAAAATAACTGTGAAATAACTCTGTCCCTTTATTTCAAGAAGACAAAATGAATAATTAACTAAGAGTAAATAGGCTTGGAACCAATTAGCATGACATATTATCTGAAAATTTAATTAGAATTATTAGTTCATGGTGAAAGGCGGCTGCTAGGTTTTAGAGCAAATTAAGGTCATGTTGTAGGCAGAAAGGTTAGATGAAAGTGCAAACAATAAGTGCGGACTGTTGGATGATCATTGTGATAATGCAGAGTTACTTGTATATAATCTGGACAACCTATACCTGAGAGATCCTTGCTTATTGTTTAGTTTCACCTTTAGGATAGCAATGTAGGTTTGATCACTGAAACTTTTGCATCCCTAGGAAAATAATTATTTTATTATTTCTAGTAAAAAAGGATTCTAAGATATATATATATATATATATATATATATATATATATATATATATATATATATACACTCACTGGCCACTTTATTAGGTACACCTGTCCAACTTCTTGTTAACACTTAATTTCTAATCAGCCAATCACATGGCGGCAACTCAGTGCATTTAGGCATGTAGACATGGTCAAGACAATCTCCTGCAGTTCAAACCGAGCATCAGTATGGGGAAGAAAGGTGATTTGAGTGCCTTTGAACGTGGCATGGTTGTTGGTGCCAGAAGGGCTGGTCTGAGTATTTCAGAAACTGCTGATCTACTGGGATTTTCACGCACAACCATCTCTAGGGTTTACAGAGAATGGTCCGAAAAAGAAAAAAAATCCAGTGAGCGGCAGTTCTGTGGGCGGAAATGCCTTGTTGATGCCAGAGGTCAGAGGAGAATGGGCAGACTGGTTCGAGCTGATAGAAAGGCAACAGTGACTCAAATCGCCACCCGTTAAAACCAAGGTAGGCCTAAGAGCATCTCTGAACGCACACTGCGTCGAACTTTGAGGCAGATGGGCTACAGCAGCAGAAGACCACTCCGGGTACCACTCCTTTCAGCTAAGAACAGGAAACTGAGGCTACAATTTGTACAAGCTCATCGAAATTGGACAGTAGAAGATTGGAAAAACGTTGCTTGGTCTGATGAGTCTCGATTTCTGCTGCGACATTCGGATGGTAGGGTCAGAATTTGGCGTAAACAACATGAAAGCATGGATCCATCCTGCCTTGTATGGAGCATCTTTGGGATGTGCAGCCGACAAATCTGCGGCAACTGTGTGATGCCATCATGTCAATATGGACCAAAATCTCTGAGGAATGCTTCCAGCACCTTGTTGAATCTATGCCACGAAGAATTGAGGCAGTTCTGAAGGCAAAAGGGGTCCAACCCGTTACTAGCATGGTGTACCTAATAAAGTGGCCGGTGAGTGTATATATATATATATATATATAAATAATACTATGAAAAATTTACAAAAATATCCAGTTTTTGAAAAAACACTTGGTTTATAGCCTATTCTATAAAATTTAAACTCTTATTGAAAACTAGATGGTAGCCCGATTCTAACGCATCGGGTATTCTAGAATATGTACAGTATGTAGTTTATTTATGAAGATTTTAGAATAATACATTGAATACACAGGATTCGGCCAACCGCGACCAATTAGCGAAGCGTGGTTCAAATCCTGCGCCAATTGACGGCTGGAATGTGCCTGTCGCTGATTGTTCGCAGCCGGCCACGTAGTATATAGCACAGCCACGTAGTATCTAACAGCCCATGTAGTAAATAGCACAGCCATGTAGTACATAGCACAGCCACGTAGTATATAGCACAGCTCACGGAGTATATAGCACAGCCACGTAGTATATAACACAGCCCACGGAGTATATAGCACAGCTCACGGAGTGTATAACAGCCCACATAGCATATAACACAGCCACATAGTTTATAA
This sequence comes from Ranitomeya variabilis, assembly GCF_051348905.1. Lineage (NCBI taxonomy): Eukaryota > Metazoa > Chordata > Amphibia > Anura > Dendrobatidae > Ranitomeya > Ranitomeya variabilis. Next base: position 79,377,931 of record NC_135234.1, read on the forward strand.
CAGCCCATGTAGCATATAACACAGCTCACGTAGTATATAACAGCCCATGCACGCAGTATATAACACAGCCCACGTAGTGTATAACACAACCCACGTAGTGTATATCACAGCCCACGTAGTATGTAAGAGCCCACGTAGTGTATAACACAGCCCATGTAGTATCTAGCACAGCCCACGTAGTATATAACAGCCAATGTAGTGTATAACACAGCCACATAGTATATAGCACAGCCCACGTAGTATATAGCACAGCCACATAGTATATAGCACAGCCCACGTAGTATATTGCACAGCCCACGCAGTATATTGCACAGCCACGTAGTATATTGCACAGCCCACGTAGTATATTGCATAGCCCACGTAGTATATTGCACAGCCCACTTAGTATATAACACAGCCCACGTAGTATATTGCACAGCCCACGTAGTATATTGCACAGCCCACGTATTATATTGCACAGCCCACGTAGTATATTGCACAGCCCATGTAGTATATTGCACAGCCCACGTAGTATATAGCAATGTGGGCATGACATCCCTGTTAAAAAAAGATTGTTGTAAAATTGTTATATACTTACCTTCCGTTGGCCCCGGATCCAGGCAAAGTGTTTACCGATGCTCCTCGCACGCTCCGGTCCCAAGAGTGCATTGCGGTCTCGCGAGATAATGACGTAGCGGTCTCGCAATGCATGGAGCGGTCACCATGCATAGGCAGCATCGATAGTAAAAAGTTGGTCACATAGGGTTAATAGCAGCGATAATGGAGTGCGTTACCCGCGGCATAACGCGGTCTGTTACCGCTGCCATTAACCCTGTGTGAGCGGTGACTGGAGGTGATTATGGAGCGGGCGCCGGGCACTGACTGCGGGGACTAAGGAGCGGCCATTTTGCCGCTGGACTGTGCCTGTCGCTGATTGGTCGTGGCTGTTTTGCCGCGACCAACCAGCGACTTGGGATCTCCGTTACAGACAGACAGAAAGACAGACAGACAGAAAGACGGAAGTGACCCTTAGACAATTATATAGTAGATGATACAAACACATGTGAATGAATGAGAAGGAATACAGTGACCTGCTGATTCTCCACTCAGAGGTGATGACAGGAGTGATCAGGATCAAGAAATTTAATTTAATTGGTCGTCAGCTATCTAGGGTGTATGGGCACCATAAATAGAGCCAAAACACCCTTTTATTAAGCAATTTGGAACACCACAAGGCTAGCTTATAATAGACGTTGCTTACATCCAAAACAGAGAAATTAGTTAGGACCTTTCAAACATTACTCCGTTAAGGTACCTTCACACTAAGCGACGCTGCAGCGATATCGACAACGATGCCGATCGCTGCAGTGTCGCTGTGTGGTCGCTGGAGAGCTGTCACACAGACAGCTCTCCAGCGACCAACTATGCCGAAGTCCCCGGGTAACCAGGGTAAACACCAGGTTACTAAGCGCAGGGCCGCGCTTAGTAACCCGATGTTTACCCTGGTTACCAGTGTAAAAAACAAACAGTACATACCGTACTTACATTCCGGTGTCCGTAACGTCCCCCGGCGTCTGCTTCCTGCACTGACTGTGAGTGCCGGCCGTAAGGCACAGCACAGCGGTGACGTCACCGCTGTGCTCTGCTTTTACTTTACGGCCGGCACTCACAGTCAGTGCGGGAAGCGTACGACGGGGGACGTGTGACAGACAGCAGAAGGTGAGTATGTACTGTTTGTTTTTTTTACTTTTACAATGGTAACCAGGGTAAATATCGGGTTACTAAGCGCGGCTCTGCGCTTAGTAACCCGATATTTACCCTGGTTACCATTGTAAAACATTGCTGGCATCGTTGCTTTTGGTGTCAAACACGACGATACACGCCGGTCTGACGACCAAATAAAGTTCTGAACTTTCAGCAACGACCAGCGATATCACAGCAGGATCCAGATCGCTGCTGCGTGTCAAACACAACGATATCGCTATCCAGGACGCTGCAACGTCACGGATCACTATCGTTATCGATGCAAAGTCGCTTAGTGTGAAGGTACCTTTAGATCTGCTATATCTTTACATTGATGGTTAACATATGGGAATGATTTTATTTATTTTTCAATCTCGGTCATACAAAGGGCCAAAAAATCTGCTATGGAAAGAGGCTTGAAAACTACGGTAAGTATGATGTTTAATAAATTGACAAAAGTAGTATTTGTGCAGCTGAGAACATGATACAGAATTTAAGAACATAATACAGATAGCGGATAATGTCCTTCCAAAGGAAGCATTGTAAGCAGCATTATAAGAACTTAAAACATCTTACCTAATGTATGAAATACAATCCATGATTAAAAAAGACAGGCTAGTTCTTAAGCATTATTTGGGCTACACTGCTAAGGGTTTAAGTTATGGAAATGCAAACACTTTGAAACCAAGTTTATAGATCTCAGTAGAATGGAGCCACTTCCGGAAGTGTTGGATAAGTCAATGAGATAAACAACACATATTGCGATGTTAAATTAGACTGTTCTGTTTTTAAGGGCCTAATGGGTTTTATTGTTGGCTTTATTGGGAGACTTTACACAGTTGTCAATTTGTGGTTGAAATATAAGTGATAAGGCGATCTCTTTGTAGCTTCTCTTCAATGGTTTTTACTGGTTTAAACTCATCACACACCGCTCCTTCAGAAGTAAAGCATAGCAGTCCTATCAGCAATTCATACAACCTATCACCCTCAAAGTGAACTTTGTTGTTATACATCCCTATTGGATGTAATGCCCTATAGCAACTTACTATAGTGATTTTTCTTAAACCCACTAAACACAGAAGCAATTTCCAAGGGACAACACTGCTATCTTCTCTGAGAGAGCTGCTGTCAGATTAATCTCAGGGAAAATAAAATTCAGCAGGTTGGATCCTTTTCTTCCCAAGTATCTTCTGTAAGGGTATGTGCACACGTCAGGATTTCTTGCAGAAATTTCCTGAAGAAAACCGGAAATTTTCTGCAAGAATTCCGCATTTTTTTTTTGCATTTTTTTCCCGTTTTTTTCGCGTTTTTTTAGCATTTTGCAAGCGTAATTAGCTTGCAGAATGCTTAAGTTTTCCAAGCGATCTGTAGCATCACTTGGAAAACTGACTGACAGGTTGGTCACACTTGTCAAACATACTGTTTGACAAGTGTGACCAACTTTTTACTATAGATGCTGCTTATGCAGCATCAATAGTAAAAAGATATCATGTTAAAAATAATAAAAAAATTAAAAAATGGTTATACTCACCTGCAGGCGTCCGTTCCTATAGATGGTGTGGTTCAGGACCTTCGATGACGTCACGGTCACGTGAGCGGTCACATGAGCGGTCACGCGACCAATCACAAGACCGTGACGTCATCGCAGGTCCTTCACCGCACACCAGCTATAGAAACCGAAGCGGCAGCATGCAGCGGAGAGGCGGGAAGACTCCGGAGACCATCGAAGGTGAGTATATGACTATTTTTTATTTTAATTCTTTTTTTTTGACCAATTATATGGTGCCCAGTCCGTGGAGGAGAGTCTCCTCTCCTCCACCCTGGGTACCAACCGCACATGATCTGCTTACTTCCCGCATGGTGTGCACAGCCACATGCGGAAAGTAAGTAGATCAATGCATTCCTAGGTGTGCGGAATCCCCGCAATTCCGCAAATTTAATGAACATGTTGCTTTTTTTTCCGCGATGCGATTTTTTTGCGGAAAAAAATGCAGCATGTACACAGAAAAAAGGAATACACTGAAAATAATGGGAGGCATATGTAAGCGTTTTTTTTGCGTTTTTATAGCGAAAAAAACGCGAAAAATACTGAACGTGTGCACATGACCTAAAAATAGAAATAGGAGACCCCGTATACATAAAGCTGTCAGATGATCCCACTGATATCAGCAGTAGTGATGAGCGAATTTGCTCTGATAGCGTCTTATCTGACCATGCTCGGGTGTTATCCGAGCATCTGGGAGTCATCATATATTATGTTCGAGTCTCTGTGGCTGTATAATTTGCAGCTGTTAGACAGCCTCAACACATGCGGGGATTGCCTGTTTGTTATGCAATCCCCACAATTATGGTCTGATTAGACAGAAATTGGCCAGAAATCTGGCCATATAAAGCATCTTTACGACACATTTTCATTAGGCTAATGCCGGTTGAACCCACCGACCTTGGCGGTTTTGGCTTACAGTCTATTGTACGGGGGCACTGGCCAACTGAGTATCAGGGAAGATGTTGATTGAGCGTGTCGAATTTCAGACTGCCGATCACACAAGAGTGCTCGACCAAACAAACGCTCCTCTGTTTGGGATCTGTCTATAAAATGATTGGCCAAAGTATCGTTCGACCGATGACCATCTAATGTGTATGTCCAGCACTAGGTGAGGTTCATACGATTATAGAAAAATCATCCAAATTTCATCCAGAAAAATACAGGTGAGTTTCATCTCAATTGTCAACTGTATGCAATCCACATGGGATTTGTATAGTATCCGATTTTATACTTCAGTACTTATTAAAATATACAAAAACCAATACAGGTTCCTATGGTAAAGAATTGAAATATATCAGTAAAAACCAGATGTCATTGCCATATGAAAGAAGCTCATCTGAACAGCCCAATTGGCAAACATTGGTTTCGAGTTCTGTACATTTTTTTTAACGTTCAGCACTCGGACCGAAAATACGTTCGTGTTACCTTGGCCTTGGTAAATTCTCTGCTGCATGAACTCATTGATATATTTTGGTCACAACTGTCCTTCATTGGTAATATACTCACATGAGAAATAATTGTGTATGAAATCAGATATGTTCTTAAAAGCAGCAGACACTCACTTTTTAATTGTGGACATGCACAAAAAACAACAAATGTAAGGTTTCAGTTTTGGCAGCAATAAGAGAGTATAAAATATACTCAATACCAATGTATTGAGTATATTTTATACTCTCTTATTGCTGCCAAAACTGAAACCTTACATTTGTTGTTTTTGGTGCATTTCCACAATTAAAGAGTGAGTGTCTGCTGCTTTTAAGAACATATCTTTACAGAAGTGTTCAAGTCATATAGGATTTTATGAAACTCAAGTTTTCACCGAAGATTGTGTATCGCAATGCCAGAAAAAATACTGTATATGTGACATGATGATGAACAGTGTATGCTGTTGACTATTGTTATGTCTTCAGAAAAATCCGTCACCGGAATGCCTCTGAGAATAACTAAGCAGTGGTTGTATGTGTCTAGCATTTGTATACAGCCATGTAGAAACTTTGCATATCCAGCTTATATTGGACAAGAGAACGAATTCTCCCCCTGGGTCTTGATTCTACTATAACAATGTACTGTAGCTTCAGGTCATTTTCAACTTCAGTTTCTAGAATAGTCGCACTGTGTAATTATGTGAACCACATTTATTGTAAGAACGTATGTTATGTCGTCCACACCCTGAGGCCACCCGTCCGATTAAACAAATGATCTTTGTCCCCCAGCTATGAGAAAACACAAGTAGTAATTTGAAAGTTTCCCTTTGATTACATTGAAACCTTTTGATTTTTCCATTGTTTCATACACATGGAGGAAGGAGAGTTGGCCCACAAAGTATCTTCATCTTCTACTTCTACTATATAGGAGGCGGTATGTCTTTAGTCTTCTGGTATTATTCTATACTATTTCTCTATATTAATTCCCTGCTTATAGGAGATCACAGTTGTGAAATTTGTTAGTTTTTTGTATTTTTGTAGTAATTTGCCTACTGTTTGCTTAAAGTGAGCCTGTCATATGCAAAAATGCTATTTACCTGGAAATATAGGGTTGTTCTCCATGTTTCCTGGCTATGTTAGGCTAGGGTCACACAATCGAATAAAAAAATTGGTCCGATTTTCATCCAGAAAAGTAGCACGATTTTTTTCTCATTTGTCACCCATGTGCTGTCCGTATACAATTCATTTTTTTTACAGCAGCTATTAATCCTTTACACGACCATTTACAGTTGCCTCTGTTACAGAACTGAAATGTATCCATAAATATCGGATGCTATACTATGGCCCCATATGGCATATAGTTTTTTCTGCCACCCATCTGGCTTTGCAGTGAAATCGCAGCGTGCTGTGAATTTTTTGACAGACAGATTCCTATCCCATTGAATAATATTAGATCAAGTGCTATCCGATTAAAAAAATTGGAAAGCACTTGTCTGATTTATACAGTGGGGTGAGCAAGTTATTACTGAAAGTGTGGCTGCTGGTATCTTCCCAGGAGCCTCCAGTTTCCAGTTGTAGCGGCATACACGGAACTATACTGGAGCTGCGGTTGTAAGCACTATCCGGCATTTTGTTTGACATTTGCACATATCTGTGCAGAGCGAGCTTCTGGACCACCCATAGACAATAAAAATCTGGTCTTTACTCTGCAGTTACAATGTAAAATGTCACTCACTGCATAGTAGAGCAGCTGCATGCGATCGTGGGAGCTGGCTTTCAGATACAGCTGGAATCCCCACAGAAAAGGCAAAGACTGTTTATTACCATCTCTGCCTTCCCGCTCACTGTATAAAGGGCTTGGTCCTGTACTGGTTAAAGACTTGGGTTATAACTAACTTTTCTATTCTCTCACAGCATAAAAAATATGTAGAAGATGGATTCCAGGTTATTACAGAACATGTAATTAACATTGCCATTAGAATAAGTTACCACAATTGGATATCTGGCTTAACCTAATAGTCAGAAAATCTTATTAATTTTCCTTAGTTTGACCTATGAATAATCCGTCTCATCAAACAGGTTTGTCAGGGGCCTACTTTTAGAGGATGGGGGGGGAGACACTGGGCCCTGCCTGTCTACCCCTTAGAATGCTCCAGTGATGTAAATGGCACATGGTAGGGGCACCGTATTAGAAATTTTCCATTAGGGCTCATAAGCTTCAAGTTAAAAGAGTTATCCAAGACTATTTTTTTTACCATGGGTCTAAAAACTAACAGGCAGATAGTTGCTAACAGAGGCAACTAACTGAGCCTATTCTACCTGGCACTGTCACAAACCGCTCCTGCCGGTGATTCAGCTGCTCCACATCAACAGAACAGCTCTTCTTCTTCTGGTCTGCTCTGTCGGACAGTTTGACAACGAACTTCCCACTGCCTATCAGTGTAATGTTGGCAGTCACAGCCCGTTAACAGAGCAGAGCAGAAGAGAAGCCATTGATCTGTACTAGTGATGCCAGCAGAAGCCGTTGGCAGGAGCGGTCTGTCACTGCTTTTTGCGGGCAGAGATCAGTGCCAGGCACAACAGGCAGGTAGTTAGCAACTATGGTACCTGCCTGTTAGGGTATGTTTCCACTGTCAGGATGGCCGGTGGTATCGCCGCAGCGGCGAAGCCGCTCGGCGATAAGCCCCGCCCCCTTTCTGGGACGCGATCATGCTGGATGTGTTAACTCTTCACATCCGGGATGATCGCTCTCTCCCATAGCGCCCTGTGATATGCCTTGCGGGGACGCTGCGTCCCCGCAAGGTGTACGGACATGCTGCGATCTGAAAAGACGCGCAGCATGTCCGGAGTCGCAGGGCCGCCGCGTGCGGGTTTCCACGCATAGTGGAGACGGGATTTCATAAAATCCCCTCCACTATGCTGGAACATCTGGACACTGCTTGTTTGACGCTGCAGCTCTGCGCAGTGTCAAACAAGCAGCGTTTCCTGACCGTGGAAACATACCCTTAGTTATTAGGCCCATAGTAGGAAAAATATATATAGTCCTGGATCACCCCTTACCCCTTTAAGCCTCTGAGAAATGTTTAGAGAATATAAACTATGTGCATCATTGGCAGCTGGGGTTCAGGAGATCTGAGGCATATGCTCCAGGTGATCAGGTCTAGTAACTGCGTTATCAACACTATTACTGTAATTTATGGATCATAGGTGAAAACAAATTTCAGTCTCAAATAAAAGTTATATTAAGATTATAAATGATGATGATTACTATTCCCATCATTTTTGGTTATGGCCCTTGTTTATTATTGAATGGAAGTATTCATGTGCTTGATCAGTGTTGGTCTCAGTGAAGATTATAATGTAAATTTTTTATGTCTACAGCTGTAAAAATATTTTACTAGAAGCCAGTTATTGTTACGGAATGACATGACAATCTTGTAAATCAGTTAATTAATTACATGCGGATAGTGCTAAAGGTATGTTTATACCAGTCAAATAGCTGCGATAAATGACCACAGGTCAGCTACTTGTTTGCCGATCGACAGTCATTTAATGGTCTGTATTCACAGTCTGACCCGTTTCAGATGCACACAGAATGACCAGTGCTCGATCGTTATGTACGTGTAGGTTACCATTAATCCCAGCAGCACAGGTCCGGTTTATACAGATGAAGTGCTGCCAAGAACAATGATGTTTTGGACAAACTGAAAGATGATTACACCCCATAAATGAGTGTCTTGCTCTTTCATTGGCTTTCTATTTAGATTACACAATTACTGTATCATGAAACAAGTGTTATTGGGATAATTTTTCAGTATAAATGAACCTTGTCTAGTCTAGTGGTGCACATAGAATGGAGGGGTCAAATGGTAAAATCCTCAATAGCACCCCACTACGTTGTGTCGCTTTGCTATCCTGGCCCCCCAGGACCATTTCCCGTGGCCGGTGCTCATAGCTAGTGAGCATTTCTACTGCATACAGGTGATCTGATCATTTCCTGTGTGTAGCAGAGATGATAAAAGAATTAGGCCGGCGTCACACTGGCGAGTTTTACGGGTGTAAGAGCGCAGAAATTACGTCCGTAAAACTCGCAAAATAAACGGCACAATTATTCTCAATGGGGCTGCTCCTATCAGCCGTATATTACTGTTCAGTATTATACGGCTTTCTACGGCCGTACAAAATCGCAGCATGCTGCGTTTGTCAGCGTATTGCGCAAAAAATTCGCCAATGAAAGTCTATGGGGGCGAGAAAAATACGCGCAATTTTCTCCGCCAGAATGGTAAAGCCAGTGATTGACGGCAGATATTAATAGCCAGGAGAGGGTCCATGGTTATTGGCCGCCCCGTGGCTAAAAACATCTGCCCCCAGCCACCCCAGAAAAGGCACATCTGGAAGATGCGCCTATTCTGGCACTTGGCCACTCTCTTCCCACTCCCTGTAGCGGTGGGATATGGGGTAATGAAGGGTTAATGCCACCTTGCTATTGTAAGGTGACATTAAGCCAGATTAATAATGGAAAGGCGTCAATTCTGACACCTATCCATTATTAATCCAATTGTTTGAAAGGGTTAAAAAAACACACACATGATTTAAAAGTATTTTAATGAAATAAACACAGCGGTTGTTTTAATAATTTATTGCTCTCTCAATCCATTTGCAGGCCCTCACTTGGCAAAATAATAAACGCACAATATACATACCTTCTGATGTCCGATCACGTCCCACGAGGTAATCCATCTGAAGGGGTTAACTAATATTACAGGCACGAGCTGCGATAAACCACTCGCTCGTGCCTGTAATCCCCGGGTGCTGAAAGGAAAGCTGGATCTGTACTTACATTGAGTCGCGGTGATGCGCCCCTGCTGGATGTTCTCATGAACTGCAGCCTGGGAACTTTTTCCCACGCTCCAGGTCATATGAGGACATCCACCAGGGGGTGCATCACCGCGACTGAAGGAAATGTAGGTCAATGACCTACATTTCATTCATTCGCCGTGGAATTACAAGCACGAGCACACCGCTGCATTAGCAGGGCTCCTGCTTGTAAATTATTTTAACCCCTTCAGATGGATTACATCGTGGGATGTGACGGTTCAGCTGAGGGTATGTATATTGTGCGTTTATTATTTTTCCAAGCGAGGGCCTGCAAATGGATTGAGAGAGCAATAAATTATTAAAACAACCGCTGTGTTTATTTCATTAAAATAATTTTTAATAATGTGTGTGTGTTTTTTTAACCCTTTCAAACTATTGGATTAATAATGGATAGGTGTCATAATTGACGCCTCTCCATTATTAATCTGGCTTAATGTCACCTTCCAATAGCAAGGTGGCATTAACCCTTCATTACCCCATATCCCACCGCTACAGGGAGTGGGAAGAGAGTGGCCAAGTGCCAGAATAGGCGCATCTTCCAGATGTGCCTTTTCTGGGGTGGCTGGGGGCAGATGTTTTTAGCCATGGGGGGGCCAATAACCATGGACCTTCTCCTGGCTATTAATATCTGCCCTCAGTCACTGGCTTTACCATTCTGGCGGAGAAAATTGCGCGGGAGCCCACGCCAATTTTTTCCGCCATTTAACCCTTTATTTTAGCAGCTACAGCGCTGAAATTTTGCACATACACACTACTAACATTAGTAGTGTGGAATATGCAAAAAAAAGGTGATATGAGATGGTTTACTGTATGTAAACCATGTCTTATATCCTGTCGGGTTTGTGCAGGAGAAATGAAAAGCCGGCAATTGAATTACCGGCTGTTCACAGATATCGCGCTGAATGAAATCTAAATACAGAATATATATATATGTGTCTCAATGACATATACACTCACTGGCCACTTTATTAGGTACACCTGTCCAACTTCTTGTTAACACTTAATTTCTAATCAGCCAATCACATGGCGGCAACTCAGTGCATTTAGGCATGTAGACATGGTCAAGACAATCTCCTGCAGTTCAAACCGAGCATCAGTATGGGGAAGAAAGGTGATTTGAGTGCCTTTGAACGTGGCATGGTTGTTGGTGCCAGAAGGGCTGGTCTGAGTATTTCAGAAACTGCTGATCTACTGGGATTTTCACGCACAACCATCTCTAGGGTTTACAGAGAATGGTCCGAAAAAGAAAAAAAATCCAGTGAGCGGCAGTTCTGTGGGCGGAAATGCCTTGTTGATGCCAGAGGTCAGAGGAGAATGGGCAGACTGGTTCGAGCTGATAGAAAGGCAACAGTGACTCAAATCGCCACCCGTTACAACCAAGGTAGGCCTAAGAGCATCTCTGAACGCACAGTGCGTCGAACTTTGAGGCAGATGGGCTACAGCAGCAGAAGACCACACCGGGTACCACTCCTTTCAGCTAAGAACAGGAAACTGAGGCTACAATTTGTACAAGCTCATCGAAATTGGACAGTAGAAGATTGGAAAAACGTTGCTTGGTCTGATGAGTCTCGATTTCTGCTGCGACATTCAGATGGTAGGGTCAGAATTTGGCGTAAACAACATGAAAGCATGGATCCATCCTGCCTTGTATGGAGCATCTTTGGGATGTGCAGCCGACAAATCTGCGGCAACTGTGTGATGCCATCATGTCAATATGGACCAAAATCTCTGAGGAATGCTTCCAGCACCTTGTTGAATCTATGCCACGAAGAATTGAGGCAGTTCTGAAGGCAGAAGGGGGTCCAACCCGTTACTAGCATGGTGTACCTAATAAAGTGGCCGGTGAGTGTATATATATATATATATATATATATATATATATATATATATATATATATATATATATACTGTATATATGTTTTCCCGAACATTTGAGCACATAAATCCATTAGATGTCGGTTTTGCAAGCCTGCGCGAAAATCTCGCAGTACGGATGCCATACGGATTACATACGGAGGATGCCATGCGCAAAATACGCTGACACAACCTGACTACGGAACAATATTTTGGGAACATTTCTCCGTATTACGGCCGTAGTACGGACGTATAATATGTGGCGTATTGTCTTACGCCAAGTGTGAGGCCGGCCTTACCGCTTCTAGTCTGCCATGGAGACTATTGATTCATGCAAAAGTAAAAAAAAAAGTTTTTAAAAATATTAAAAAAATAAAAAATATAAAAGTTCAAATCACCCCCCTTTTGCCCCATTCAAAATAAAACAATACAAATAAAATCAAATATACAGATATTTGCATCATAGTGTTCAGAATCACCCGATCTATCAATATAAAAAAAATTAACCCAATTACTAAACGGTGTAGTGAGAAAAAAATTAAAAACGCCAGAATTACGTTTTTTGGTCGATGCTACATTGCAATAAAATGCATGATCAAAAGATAATTTCTACAACTAAATGGTATCAATTAAAACATCAGCTCGGTGCACAAAAAATAAGCCCTAACCTAGTCCCAGATCACGAAAAATGGAGATGCTGCAGGTCTCGAAAAATGACGCCATTTTTTATTTTTTAATAAATTTTGGATTTTTTTTACCACTTAAAAACAAAAAGAGCCTAGACATGTTTGGTGTCTTTGAACTCATAATGACCTGGAGAATCATAATGACCGGTCAGTTTTAGTATTTAGTGAACATGGTAAAAAAAACATACAAAACAACAAACTGTGGGATTGCACTTTTTTTTTTGCAATTTCACTGCACTTGGAATTTTTTTTCCATTTTCCAGTACACGACATGGTAAAACCAATGGTGTCGTTCAAAAGTACAACTCGTACAAGCCTTTACATGGCCATATTGACCGAAAAATAAAAAAAGCTTTGGCTCTGGGAAGAAGAGGAACAAAAAACGAAAATTCAGAAACTGAAATACCCCTGGTGGTTAAGGAGTTAAGTGGATCCATGAATATACTACCAAATTGTATATAGTTTTCCAGGAAACAGAAAGATAAATTATTGTGTCCACAGTATTGTTTACATACTAAGTGGACCTCCATTTTCAGAATTAGGTCTGAAGTTTCCGCACCTGTCTCTGCTGCGCTGTGTGCAAGGGTCAACTTATTATTTTACACTTGTTAGGACAATATGTAAATCAGGTTATTCTGTTTCCAGCAATGCTTCATGGAAATATTATGTACAGAAGTGTCCCTCAAGTGCTGAGCAAAAAATGATTTACAGACATTTAATTGGATATTTGCTTTCAGGCATGGAATTAAGTCATGTACTACTTCTAGTTCAGTTTGGTTTAATGGAAACAAGTCACCTTTACACAATTGCTGGCCTTTATCCCTAATGACAATATGTTACCAGAATTGCAAATTCGCTTTGATAATGATTAACCAATGGTTTTGAGAGATTAGCATCTTGCAAAATCTGTAGCTTAGAAATTGTATTTCCTGTCTACTGAACAGAGTTATTGTTTTCTAACAGGACCATTGCACTTTAATTTAACTTTACCAGCCAGTACAGAATAGTCCAGGAGGTACGCGGCTGATCCAGTTCATGGTCTGAATTTCTCTCCAGAAAGCAGGAACTTTTGTGAGACTGTTCTTAAAGGGAACATCAGTCTTCTATCAACATTTAGAACACTAAGGGTATGTGTCCACGTTCAGGAAACGCTGCGTTTTTGACGCAGAGCTGAGCCGCAGCGTCAAAAACGCAGCGTCTAGATGTTACAGCATAGTGGAGGGGATTTAATGAAATCCCGACTCCACTATGCGTTAAAAAACGCATGCGTGTTTTTTCAAAACGCAGCATGTTGCTACAATGAGCAAAACACGCAGGAACATCGCAGGTGACCTGCCAGTGACCTCAGGTGCAGTTTTGGTCAGGATTTTACCTGCATAAAATCTTGACCAAAGCCTGAAGCAAACCTGAACGTGGACACATACCCTAAGGGTATGTGTCCACGTTCAAGATTGCATCAGGATTTGGTCAAGATTTTTCATCAGTATTTGTAAGCCAAAACCAGGAGTGGGTGATAAATGCAGAAGTGGGGCATATGTTTCTATTATACTTTTCCTCTAATTGTTCCACTCCTGGTTTTGGCTTACAAAAACTGATGAAAAATCCTGACCAAATCCTGATGCAATCCTGAACGTGGACATGACATACCCTTAGTTGCAAATTGGGTTCGGATCCACAGCGGATTGGTCGCTGAGGATTCGCAGCAGTTTTCCATGCGGTGTACAGTACCATGTAAACCTATGGAAGATCAAATCCTCAGTGCTCATGGTGCGGAAAATACCGCATGGAAACGCTGTGTTGTATTTTCCGCAGCATGTCAATTCTTTGTGCGGATTCTACAGCATTTTACACCTGTTCCTTTATAGGAATCCGCAGGTGGTAAAATGCAGGTGAAATCCGCACAAAATCCGCGGTACATCCGCAGGTAAAAAGCAGGGCATTTTACCTGCTGATTTATAAGCTTCTGCGTGGAAAAATCCACATACGAATCCGCAACGTGGGCACATAGCCTAAAGGGGCAGCTTGCGCACATGGTGAAATGCCCCTGGGAGGCATTTAGTTAATGTTAACACCTGCTCGATGTCTCCCAGCCATTAGCATCCTCTCTAATCCGGAGGTGCCTGAGCCACCCCTATATTTACTGTTAGGTGGTTTTGTGTGTGCAACCGTATTTTGCCAGGTCCTCGTCCCTAGTCTGTTAGAATCATTCCCGCATCTTGTGTTTTCATAGTCTATTATTGAGATTTCCCATCCTGTGCTGTCCCAGTAGTTGTATCTAGGCTATACGTTATCCTGAAAACCATGTCTGCGGTATCTGTACCCTGTGGACGCATTGGCTATACCAGAATTGTTTCCCAAGTGGATGTCCTGTCTGAATTTGGCACCAAAATTTTGTCCTGCCCAATTATGGGGTTTTGTGTGAAATGATGTCCAATTTGCCTTTTTTCTCTGTTTTTTTTTTGTTGTTGTTCCAATACACACAAAGGATATAAACGTGTGCATAACAAAACGTGTTATAGGAATAATTTTATAGGAGAAATTCTTCATTTTTGGGGGCAATTTAACCCCTTTCTGCCATTGGACGTACTATTCCGTCCGTATGGTGTGGGGTGGGCCTTACTTCCCAAGGACGGAATAGTACGTCCAGCACGATCAGCCGTGCTCACGGGGGGAGCGCGGCCGATTGCGGCCGGGTGTCAGCTGACTAACGCAGCTGACATCTGGCACTATGTGCCAGGAGCGGTCACGGACCGCCCCCCGGCACATTAACCCCCGGCACACTGCGATCAAACATGATCGCAGTGTTCCGGCAGTATAGGAAAGCATCGCGCAGGGAGGGGGCTCCCTGCGGGCTTCCTGGAGACCCCCGAGGGTCTCTTACCTCCTCCTCCCTGCAGCGGGCCCGGATCCAAGATGGCCACGGCATCCGGGTCCGGGAGGTGGCTTCACAGCGCCTGCTCAGAGCAGGGGCCGGGAAGCCTGAATCTGTGCACCTCAGATCGCCGATCTGACACAGTGCACAGCAAAGTGTCAGATCGGCGATCTTACACTATAGCATGATGCCCCCCTCCCCCCAGGGCAATGTTATAGTGTAAAAAAAACATTCACATGTGTAAAAAAAAAAAAAAAAAATTCCCCCCCAAAAATAAAAAAAAATATATATATATTGTTCCTATAAATACATTTCTTTATCTAAATAAAAAGAAAAAAAACAATAAAAGTACACATATTTAGTATCGCCGCGTCCGTAACGACCCGACCTATAAAACTGTCCCACTAGTTAACCCCTTCAGTAAACACAGTAAAAAAAAAAAAACGAGCCAAAAAACGCTTTATTATCATACCGTCAAACAAAAAGTGGAATAACACGCGATCACGCGATCAAAAAGACAGATATAAATAACCATGGTATCGCTGAAAACGTCATCTTGTCCCGCAAAAAACGAGCCGCCATACAGCGTCATAAAAGAAAAAATAAAAAAGTTATAGTCCTCAGAATAAAGCCATGCAAAAATAATTATTTTTTCTGTAAAATAGTATTTATCGTATAAAAGCACCAAAACATAAAAAAATGATATAAATGAGGTATCACTGTAATCGTACTGACCCGACGAATAAAACTGCTTTATCCATTTTACCAAACGCGGAACGGTATAAACGCCTCCCCCAAAATAAATTCATGAATAGCTGTTTTTTGGTCATTCTGCCTCACAAAAATCGGAATAAAAAGCGATCAAAAAATGTCATGTGCCCGAAAATGTTACCAAAAACGTCAACTCGTCCCGCAAAAAACAAGAGCTCACATGACTCTGTGGACCAAAATATGGAAAAATTATAGCTCTCAAAATGTGGTAACGCAAAAAATATTTTTTGCAATAAAAAGCATCTTTCAGTGTGTGACGGCTGCCAATCATAAAAATCCGCTAAAAAATCCGCAATAAAAGTAAATCAAACCCCCCTTCATCACCACCTTAGTTAGCGAAAAATTAAAAAATTACAAAAATGTATTTATTTCCATTTTCCCATTAGGGCTAGGGTTAGGGATAGGGCTAGGGCTAGGGTTAGGGTTAGGGTTAGGGCTAGGGCTAGGTTAAGGGCAAGGGTTAGGGTTGGGGCTAGGGTTAGGGTAAGGGCTAGGGTTAGGGTTGGGGCTAGGGTTAAGGCTACAGTTAGGGTTGGGGCTAAAGTTAGGGTTGGGGCTAAAGTTAGGGTTATGGTTTGGATTACATTTACGGTTGGGAATAGGGTTGGGATTAGGGTTAGGGGTGTGGTTAGGGTTACCGTTGGGATTAGGGTTAGGGATGTGTTTGGATTAGGGTTTCAGTTATAATTGGGGGGTTTCCACTGTTTAGGCACATCAGGAGCTCTCCAAACGCGACATGGCGTCCGATCTCAATTCCAGCCAATTCTGCGTTGAAAAAGTAAAACAGTGCTCCTTCCCTTCCAAGCTTTCCCGTGTGCCCAAACAGGGGTTTACCCCAACATATGGGGTATCGGTGTACTCAGGACACATTGGACAACAACTTTTGGGGTCCAATTTCTCCTGCTACCCTTGGGAAAATACAAAACTGGGGGCTAAAAAATAATTTTTGTGGAAAAAAAAAGGATTTTTTATTTTCACGGCTCTGCGTTATAAACTGTAGTGAAACACTTGGGGGTTCAAAGTTCTCACAACACATCTAGATAAGTTCCTTGGGGGTCTAGTTTCCCATATGGGGTCACTTGTGGGGGGTTTCTACTGTTTAGGTACATTAGGGGCTCTGCAAACGCAATGTGACGCCTGCAGACCAATCCATCTAAGTCTGCATTCCAAATGACGCTCCTTCCCTTCCGAGCTCTGCCATGCACTCAAACGGTGGTTCCCCCCCACATATGGGGTATCAGCGTACTCAGGACAAATTGGACAACAACTTTTGTGGTCCAATTTCAACTGTTACCCTTGGAAAAAAACAAAACTAGGGGCTAAAAATAATTTTTGTGGAAAAAAAAGATTTTTTATTTTCACAGCTCTGTGTTATAAACTGTAGTGAAACACTTGGGGGTTCAAAGTTCTCACAACACATCTAGATAAGTTCCTTGGGGGGTCTAGTTTCTAATATGGGGTCACTTGTGGGTGGTTTCTACTGTTTAGGTACATTAGGGGCTCTGCAAATGCAATGTGACGCCTGCAGACCAATCCATCTAAGTCTGCATTCCAAATGACGCTCCTTCCCTTCTGAGCTCTCCCATGGGCCCAAACAGTGGTTTACCCCCACATATGGGGTATCAGCGTACTCAGGACAAATTTTACAACAACTTTTGGGGTCCAATTTCTTCTCTTACCCTTGGGAAAATAAAAAACTGGGGGCGAAAAGATCATTTTGGTGAAAAAATATGATTTTTTATTTTTACGGCTCTGCATTATAAACTTCTGTGAATCACTTAATGGGTCAAAGTGCTCACCACACATCTAGATAAGTTCCTTAGGGGGTCTACTTTCCAAAATGGTGTTACTTGTGGGGGGTTTCAATGTTTAGGCACATCAGGGGCTCTCCAAACGCAACATGGTATCCCATCTCAATTCCTGTCAATTTTGCATTGAAAAGTCAAATGGCGCTCCTTCCCTTCCGAGCTCTCCCATGCGCCCAAACAGTGGTTTACCCCCACATATCGGGTATCAGCGTACTCAGGACAAATAGTACAACAACTTTTGGGGTCCATTTTCTCCTGTTATCCTTGGTAAAATAAAACAAATTGGATCTGAAATAAATTTTTTGTGAAAAAAAGTTAAATGTTCATTTTTATTTAAACATTCCAAAAATTCCTGTGAAACACCTGAAGGGTTAATAAACTTCTTGAATGTGAGTTTGAGCACCTTGAGGGGTGCAGTTTTTAGAATGGTGTCACACTTGAGTATTTTCTATCATATAGACACCTCAAAATGACTTCAAATGAGATGTGTTATGATTTTCCCAATGGCAGGGAAATCAAAAATAACAAACGGACTAGCTCTCGGGTGATGGAAACTAAAGTGACCGTGACCTGAACCTGACACAACACTGGAAGTAGCCGGGGAGTGTTTCCTACGATGCCCTAGACACCACGCGCCAGCCGGAGATCTAACTACCCCTATCAGAGGAATATACAGGCCTGCCTTACCTCCAGAGATAAACCCCAAAAGGAGATAGCAGGCCCCCACAGATATTGACGGTGAGTCAAGAGGAAAAGACATACGTAGGATGAACAGCAGATTTAGCACAGTGAGGTCCGCTTACTAGATAGCAGAAGTACAGGAAAGAGTTACTTCACGGTCAACTTCAAAACACTACTCAAAAACACCATCCTGAAATTACTTTAAAACTCCAGTGACAACTCATGCCACTGGAGTGGCAATTTCAGTCCACGAGAGCTTCCAAATACAGAGAGTCACATTGCAGATAGCTGGACAAAAAATAGCATTAACTAGGAACAAAATTCAACTTAGCTGAACTGGAACTTGAGGCAGGAGAATGCAACAGAATGCTACTGATACATTGTTGGCCGGCATCAGACCAGCAGCCAAGCAGGCTTAAATAGGAAACTCCCCTAATGGGTGTCAACAGGTGATCAAGGATAGAAGAAGGCAAATAAGTGGCAATACCATAAAACACCACCGGGGGAGCCCACAAACAGAATTCACAACAGTACCCCCCCCTTAAGGAGGGGGCACCGAACCCTCACCAGAACCACCAGGGCGATCTGGATGAGCACTATGGAATGCACGAACCAAATCAGGAGCATGAACATCAGATGCTGTCACCCAAGAATTATCCTCCTGGCCATAGCCTTTCCACTTAACCAGATACTGAAGTTTCCGTCTGGAAACACGGGAGTCCAAGATCTTTTCCACCACATACTCCAACTCACCCTCAACCAGCACAGGAGCAGGAGGATCAGCAGACGGAACAACCGGCACCTCATACCTCCGCAATAATGACCGATGAAAAACATTATGAATAGTAAAACATGCTGGGAGGTCCAAACGAAAGGACACAGGATTGAGAACCTCCAGAATCCTATAAGGGCCGATAAACCGAGGCTTAAACTTAGGAGACGAGACCTTCATAGGAACAAATCGAGAAGACAACCAAACCAGGTCCCCAACACAAAGACGAGGACCGACACGCCGATGACGATTAGTGAACTGTTGAGTCTTCTCCTGGGACAACTTCAGATTGTCCACAACCTGTCCCCAAATCTGATGCATTCTATCAACCACAGCATCTACTCCAGGACAATCCGAAGACTCCAATTGACCGGACGAAAAGCGAGGGTGAAACCCTGAATTACAAAAAAATGGAGAAACCAAAGTGGCAGAACTGGCCCGATTGTTAAGGGCAAACTCTGCCAATGGCAAAAAATCAAGCCAATCGTCCTGATCAGCGGACACAAAACACCTCAAGTAAGTCTCCAAGGTCTGATTAGTACGCTCAGTCTGGCCATTAGTCTGAGGATGGAACGCAGACGAAAACGACAAGTCGATGCCCATCCTGGCACAGAACGCCCGCCAAAATCTAGACACAAACTGAGTACCCCTGTCAGACACTATATTCTCAGGAATACCATGCAAACGCACAACATTCTGAAAAAATAGAGGGACCAGCTCAGAGGAGGAGGGCAATTTGGGCAAAGGTACCAAGTGAACCATCTTGGAAAAACGGTCACACACCACCCAGATGACGGACATCCTACGAGAAACAGGAAGGTCAGAAATAAAGTCCATAGAGATGTGCGTCCAAGGCCTCTTAGGAATAGGCAAGGGCAACAACAACCCGCTGGCCCGGGAACAGCAGGGCTTAGCCCGAGCACAAACATCACAAGACTGCACAAAAATACGTACATCTCGAGACAAGGAAGGCCACCAGAAGGACCTAGACACCAGATCCCTGGTGCCAAAAATTCCAGGATGACCTGCCAACGCGGAAGAGTGAACCTCCGAAATAACTCTACTGGTCCAGTCATCAGGGACAAACAGTCTACCAGGCGGACAGCGATCAGGCCTATCCACCTGAAACTCCTGCAAAGAGCGCCGCAGGTCTGGGGAGACAGCTGACAATATCACCCCATCCTTCAGGATGCCAGTAGGTTCGGAATCACCAGGCGAGTCAGGCTCAAAACTCCTAGAGAGGGCATCCGCCCTCACATTCTTAGACCCAGGCAGATATGAGACCACAAAGTTAAATCGAGAGAAAAACAACGACCAGCGCGCCTGTCTAGGATTCAGACGCCTGGCTGACTCAAGATAAATTAGATTTTTGTGGTCAGTCAAGACCACCACCTGGTGTCTAGCACACTCAAGCCAATGACGCCACTCCTCAAATGCCCACTTCATGGCCAAGAGCTCCCGATTTCCAACATCATAATTTCGCTCAGCGGGCGAAAACTTTCGAGAGAAAAACGCACATGGTCTCATCACTGAGCAGTCAGGACCTTTCTGCGACAAAACTGCACCTGCTCCGATCTCGGAAGCATCTACTTCAACCTGGAACGGGAGCGAAACATCAGGCTGGCGCAACACAGGAGCAGAAGAAAAGCGGCGCTTAAGCTCCCGAAAGGCCTCCACAGCCGCAGAGGACCAATTAGCAACATCAGCACCCTTCTTGGTCAAATCAGTCAAAGGTCTAGCAATGGCAGAAAAACCCGCTATGAATCGGCGATAGAAATTAGCAAATCCCAAGAACTTCTGAAGACTCTTTAGAGAAGTAGGTTGTATCCAATCACAAATAGCCTGAACCTTAACAGGGTCCATCTCCATAGATGAAGGGGAAAAAATATATCCCAGAAAGGAAATTCTCTGAACCCCAAAAATACACTTTGAGCCCTTCACAAATAGAGAATTAGCTCGTAAAACCTGAAAAACTCTCCTGACCTGTTGAACATGAGATTCCCAGTCCTCCGAAAAAATCTAAATATCATCCAAATACACAATCATAAATTTATCCAGATATTCACGGAAAATATCGTGCATAAAGGACTGAAAAACGGAAGGGGCATTCGCGAGACCGAAAGGCATTACCAAATACTCAAAATGGCCTTCAGGCGTATTAAATGCGGTCTTCCACTCATCCCCCTGCTTAATCCGCACCAAATTATACGCACCACGTAGATCGATCTTAGTGAACCACTTCGCCCCCTTTATGCGAGCAAAAAGATCAGTCAGTAAAGGTAACGGGTACTGGTATTTAACAGTAATCTTATTCAGAAGTCGATAGTCAATACAAGGTCTCAATGAACCATCCTTTTTACCCACAAAAAAAAACCCTGCCCCCAATGGAGACAAAGAGGGGCGAATATGACCCTTTTCCAAAGATTCTCTGATATACTCCCGCATAGCAGTATGTTCAGGTACAGACAAATTAAACAAGCGACCCTTAGGAAATTTACTACCGGGAATCAACTCAATAGCACAGTCACACTCTCTGTGAGGGGGGAGAGAATCAGTTTTAGGCTCCTGAAAGACATCATAAAAATCTGACAGAAATGCTGGGATCTCAGAGGGAGTAGATGAAGAAATGGGAACCAAAGGTGCATCCCCATGAATCCCCCGACATCCCCAACTCAGCACAGACATTGATCTCCAGTCCAAGACTGGATTATGAATTTGTAACCATGGTAATCCAAGTACTAATACGTCATGTAGATTATATAACACAAGGAAACGAATAATCTCCTGATGGTCTGGGGAAAGATGCATAGTCACTTGTGTCCAATATTGTGGTTTATTGCTAGCCAAAGGTGTAGAATCAATACCCTTTAAGGGAATAGAAACCTCCAGAGGCTCTAAATCAAACCCACAACGCTTGGCAAAGGACCAATCCATGAGACTCAGAGCGGCGCCAGAATCCACATAAGCATCCACAGTAACAGATGATAAAGTACAAATCAATGTCACGGACAAAAGAAATTTAGACTGC
The DNA here is from genome assembly GCF_051348905.1 of Ranitomeya variabilis. Classification (NCBI taxonomy): domain Eukaryota; kingdom Metazoa; phylum Chordata; class Amphibia; order Anura; family Dendrobatidae; genus Ranitomeya; species Ranitomeya variabilis. Next base: position 79,399,973 of record NC_135234.1, read on the forward strand.
AAGGTACCCATAGAAAAAGATTTATCAACCTTTTTATCAACCTTCTTTATGCGTTTAGAGCATGCTGATATAACATGAGCTGGATCTCCACAATAGAAGCACAACCCATTTTTGCGCCTGTAATTCTGTCGTTCGCCTCTAGACAATACACTATCGCATTGCATATGCTCTGGTGCCTTTTCAGAGGTCACCGCCAAATGATGCACAGGTCTTTGCTCAGAAGATACCGCCATATGGTGCACAGGTTTTTGCTCAGAAGATACCGCCATATGGTGCACAGGTTTTTGCTCAAAAGATACCGCCATATGGTGCACAGATTTTTGCTCAGAAGATACCGCCATATGGTGCACAGATTTGCGCTCCCGTAAACGCCGATCAATCTGGATAGCCAATTTCATGGCATCATTCAGACCTGTAGGCACAGGGAACCCCACCATGACATCCTTCACGGCATCAGAGAGACCTTCTCTGAAATTAGCTGCTAGAGCGCACTCATTCCATTTAGTAAGCACCGACCATTTACGAAATTTCTGGCAGTATATCTCAGCTTCATCTTGCCCTTGGGAAAGAGCTATCAAGGCTTTCTCAGCCAAAATCTCTAAATTAGGTTCTTCATAAAGCAACCCCAAAGCCAGAAAAAACGCATCTACATTTAATAACGCAGGATCCCCTGGCGACAATGCAAATGCCCAACTTTGTGGGTCACCCCGCAATAGAGAAATAACAATTTTAACCTGTTGCGCAGGATCACCAGCAGAGTGAGATTTCAGAGACAAAAACAATTTACAATTCTCTCTGAAATTCAAAAAACGGGATCTGTCTCCAGTAAAAAATTCAGGCATAGGGATCTTAGGTTCAGACATTGGAGCACGTATAACAAAATCTTGTAAGTTCTGGACCTTTGTAGCCAGGTTATTCAGACCTGCAACCAAACTCTGTGGATCCATGATTCAAACAGGTGTAACCAAAGCCATTCAGAGATTAAGAGGAGAGGAAGGAAAAAAAAAAAAGGCTGAAGACTGCAGTTTAAGCAAGGAGTACAAATAAGCACTAAGGTGCACTTTCCAAACACAGAAGGAAAAAAAAAACCTTTTCATATCCTTTCCTGCTTTAGTGCATAGTTTTAACACATGTAGGCCGGCCAAACTGTTATGATTTTCCCAATGGCAGGGAAATCAAAAATAACAAACGGACTAGCTCTCGGGTGATGGAAACTAAAGTGACCGTGACCTGAACCTGACACAACACTGGAAGTAGCCGGGGAGTGTTTCCTACGATGCCCTAGACACCACGCGCCAGCCGGAGATCTAACTACCCCTATCAGAGGAATATACAGGCCTGCCTTACCTCCAGAGATGAACCCCAAAAGGAGATAGCAGCCCCCACAGATATTGACGGTGAGTCAAGAGGAAAAGACATACGTAGGATGAACAGCAGATTTAGCACAGTGAGGTCCGCTTACTAGATAGCAGAAGTACAGGAAAGAGTTACTTCACGGTCAACTTCAAAACACTACTCAAAAACACCATCCTGAAATTACTTTAAAACTCCAGTGACAACTCATGCCACTGGAGTGGCAATTTCAGTCCATGAGAGCTTCCAACTACAGAGAGTCACATTGCAGATAGCTGGACAAAAAATAGCATTAACTAGGAACAAAATTCAACTTAGCTGAACTGGAACTTGAGGCAGGAGAATGCAACAGAATGCTACTGATACATTGTTGGCCGGCATCGGACCAGCAGCCAAGCAGCCTTAAATAGGAAACTCCCCTAATGGGTGTCAACAGGTGATCAAGGATAGAAGAAGGCAAATAAGTGGCAATACCATAAAACACCACCGGGGGAGCCCACAAACAGAATTCACAACAGAGATGTGGTCCCTAAAAAAAATGGTGTTGTAAAAATGAGAAATTGCTGGTCAACTTTTAACCCTTATAACTCCCTAACAAAAAAAAATGTTGTTTCCAAAATTGTGCTGATTTAAAGTAGACATGTGGGAAATGTTACTTATTAAGTATTTTGTGTGACATATCTCTGTGATTTAATTGCATAAAAATTCAAAGTTGGAAAATTGAAAAATTTTCAAAATTTTCGCCAAATTTCTGTTTTTTTCACAAATAAACGCAGGTAATATCAAATAAATTTTACCACTATCATAAAGTACAATATGTCTCGAGAAAACATTGTCAGAATCACCAGGATCCGTTGAAGCGTTCCAGAGTTATAACCTCATAAAGGGACAGTGGTCAGAATTTTAAAAATTGGCCTGGTCAGTAACGTGCAAACCACCCTTGGGGGTAAAGGGGTTAAAGAGTGTCAACACTTTCGGCCATGACTATATACTAATAAATGATTTACAATAATGTCCCCAGCTCATTTGTAAAAGGGAATATGTCAGCAGTTTTTTGCTATGTAATCTGACAGCAGCATGAGGAAGATACAGCGCACCTGATTTCAGCAATGTGTCACTTAGCTTACTGGGTGCAGCAGTTATGATAGTCCGTTTTCTCTGCCTCAGTTGTTGAGCTGTGTATAACCTGTCCACACCACAGCTGTGTACATTGTATAATGAGAGAGCTGCTAGTGCTGGGGATGTGGTTGGACTAGGAGGCAGAAAAGTTGTTCTATAGTGATAATCTCTGATTGTATTAAAACTGCAAAACACAACCTAGTAAGTGACACATCGCTATAATCAGGGTTTCTTCTCCTACATCATGCTGCTTTCAGATTACATAGCAAAACGTGCTGACAGACTCTCTTCAAAGATGGTTAGTCAATTATGTAATGTTTTTTATGTGGTCTAAATGTTGCTGTTCTTTTGAAACTAGCATTTTTTTGTACTTGCATCTCTCCATTTCTGAGATATATCCCCCTCGTCACTGTATATAATTCTAGTCTTCTTAGCCAAGGGGGTGTGAATCTGAATAAGTTGACCTCAAAGAAGATTTGAATACATCCCCTAGATGAATAAATTAGATTTCCATACAGACAAGAGGGAGCCATATCTCTGGAACAGAAAGGCACAGGCATATTATTTTAAAAAAATGCAAATTATAGACTTGGCATTCCAAAATGGATGCAAAAAGAATCTTTATGTTTATTTTGTTTCACAAAAGAAGCCCTGCCAGCATCTTTTAAGCCTTGTACTTCTATAACACATTGTACTGCAATCTGGTGAGTCATCTAGTTACTATGCTCCTAATATTTCATCTTTATTCTTTATATTACTGCTTTTTTCAGGTGTTTGCCTACTTTTTATATCACATCAGCCAGTGAATTATGTAGAATCCGCCCTTACTGCTATACTATACTATGACCACTTTCTCATACACTGATACCATTATTTCACTATAACAGATGAAGTTCTACAACATTATGAAAGTTATCATGCTAAGTTATAGTTAGGTTTATAATATTCCAGAGTCTGAGTAATTTAGATTGAGAGTTGTTCATTTATCCCTGAGCCAAATTTTTTTTACGTTTCTGGATATAGTTATGAATCTGAGATATCCTTTGTCCCTACATGATTCGTATGTACTAATTTTCATTAACTATCCATGTTGTGTAATTTCTTTACATTTGCTTTCCTTATATATTTATTTATTTTGTATGTCTCTAGTTCTGATGAAGGTCCACCCATTGGCTGAAACTTCATGATAAATGCAGTGGATTGCCTGTGTGAAACGAGATAAACATAAAGATTCTTTTTGCATCTATTTTGAAATGCCAAGCCTATAAAAAAAATACATATTTGTGGTAAGTGACAGGTCCTCTTCAAAATAAAGAAAAAGTGTCCCATTTAAAGTTCAAGCATGAACGTAATATTTTAATGGTGCTTGTTCCAAGATTCCAGGAGTGGCACTTACCGTATTTTTCGGACTATAAGACGCACCGGACCATAAGACGCACCCCAAATTTGGGGTGAAAATTGCAGAAAAAAAGATTTTTTATAAGATGGGGGTCCGTCTTATTGTCCGAATTTACAGTATCTTACCTGAGGGCTGGTGGTGGCAGAGCAGGGTCACAGGAGGCATGGTGTCGGCAGAGGTGGGGTGAGGCGGTACGGCGTGCACCTGAGCAGGGTCCCTTCCTGCTTAGGTGGGCGACGCCACGGCCTGGTGTCCATGGGAGGGTGGCAGCAGTGGTTACCGACAGAGGTGCTGGGATGAGGAGGCACAGTGAGAGGTATGGCGTGAGAGGGGTCCTATTCCCCGGTGAGGTGATGCAGCAGCCCGGTAATGTAGCAGATCCGGGTGAATCCTGTTGTTACCGTGGTGGCAGAGGTGTGGAGATGAGGAGGCGCAGTGAGCGGGGTCCCTTTCCCCGGTGAGGTGATGCAGCAGCCCAGTAATGCAGCAGAGCCGGGTGAATCCTGTTGTTACCGCGGTGGCAGAGGTGTGGAGATGAGGAGGCGCAGTGAGCGGGGTCCCTTGTTATGATCCTAGTGGCAAGGATCGCAAGTTAGACTAGCTAAGTAACTAAACCGACGACCAGCTCTGGGGAAGTGGTATCTAGATTGACCGCAACCTGATCCTATCCGCACACAACTATAGGTAGCCGTGGAACGTTACCTGGAAATCCTAGACGTCTCTTCACGGCCTGAGAAACTACCTATTCCTAGAGGGAAAGTAAAGTCCTTACTTGCCTCAGAGAAATGACCCCAAAGATATAGAAAAGCCCCCCACAAATATTAACGGTGAGTTAAGGGGAAAGCACAAACGCAGTGATGAAATAGATTTAGCAAATGAGGCCCGCTAACATTAGATAGCAGAAAATAGGAAGGGAGCTGTGCGGTCAATAGAAAACCCTAAGCAAAATATCCACGCAGAGATTGCTCGAGCCCCCGCACCAACTAACGGTGCGGGGGAAGCAACTCTGTACCCCAGAGCTTACCAGCAGCAAGAACTCACATATTAGCAAGCTGCACTAAACTCATCATACACAGAAATCATATTGCAGACTGATGAGCAAAAAATAATCAAACAGAAACTTAGCTTCTCCAGAAGAGACTGAAAACGAAGATAATCAGGAGAGATCAGAATAGCACTGAATACATCGACAGCCGGCAACAAGTGGAGGTGAAGCAGAGCTAAATAGGAAACTCCCTAGTGCATAACGAGACAGCTGAGCCAGCCACAGACCCGCAGGATAACAAACAAAGCCACCAGGGGGAGCCCAAAAACAAAACTCACACAATACCACCTGTGACCACAAGAGGGAGCCCGAAAACTGAGTTCACAACAGTACCCCCCCCTTGAGGAGGGGTCACCGAACCCTCATCAGAAACCCCCAGGGCGATCAGGGTGAGCCACATGGAAGGCACGAACCAAATCAGCCGCATGAACATCAGAGGCGACAACCCAGGAATTATCCTCCTGACCATAGCCCTTCCACTTAACCAAATACTGAAGCCTCCGTCTAGAAATACGAGAATCCAAGATCTTCTCCACCACGTATTCCAATTCTCCCTCAACCAGCACGGGCAGGAGGCTCAACCGAAGGAACCACAGGCACCACATACCTCCGCAACAACGACCGATGGAACACATTATGAATAGCAAACGATGCTGGGAGGTCTGTTATGACCCCAATGGCAGAGGGTCTCTGAATTTATAACCAAGTCTGCAAACACAAAAAACCAGCTCATAGGGCAGTGGTAACTAGGCTGACCATATACCTGAACCTAGCACAACAATTAGCAGCAGCCGGGGAACGTACCTACGTTGGTTCTAGACGTCTCGCGCCAGCCGGAGAACTAACTAACCCTAGAAGGGAAAAGATAGACCTTTCTTGCCTCCAGAGAAAAGACCCCAAAAGTTGGATACAAGCCCCCAAAATAAAACCCAAAAAGGGAACCTTCTGTACTCCAAAGAGACACTTTGAGCCCTTAACGAACAAAGCATTCTCACGCAAAACCTGAAACACCGTCCTGACCTGCTTAACATGGGAGTCCCAATCATCAGAAAAAAAAACGAATATCATCCAGATAAACAATCATAAATTTATCCAGATACTTCCGGAAGATATCATGCATAAAGGACTGAAAAACTGAAGGAGCATTAGAGAGCCCAAATAGCATCACCAAGTACTCAAAATGACCTTCGGGCGTATTAAATGCAGTTTTCCATTCATCTCCTTGCTTAATGCGCACAAGGTTGTACGCACCACGAAGATCTATCTTGGTGAACCACTTGGCACCCTTAATCCGGGCAAACAAGTCTGACAACAGAGGCAAAGGATACTGAAATTTAACAGTGATTTTATTCAGAAGCCGATAGTCTATACAAGGTCTCAAAGATCCGTCCTTCTTGGCCACAAAAAAGAATCCCGCACCAAGAGGGGAAGAGGATGGACGGATATGCCCCTTCTCCAGAGACTCCTTGATATACGAACGCATTGCGGTATGCTCAGGTACAGACAGATTAAATAATCTTCCCTTAGGAAATTTACTACCTGGAATCAAATCTATAGCGCAGTCACAATCCCTATGAGGAGGAAGAGCACTGGACCTGGACTCGCTGAAAACATCCTGATAATCAGACAAATACTCAGGAACTTCCGAAGGAGTAGAGGAAGCAATAGACACCGGCGGGGAATCACCATGAATTCCCTGACAGCCCCAACTTGACACTGACATTGCCTTCCAATCCAAAACTGGATTATGGGTCTGTAGCCATGGCACACCCAAAACGACCAAATCATGCATTTTATGCAGAACAAGAAAACGAATCACCTCCCGATGTTCAGGAGTCATGCACATGGTTACCTGTGTCCAAAACTGCGGCTTATTTTCCGCCAATGGCGTAGCATCAATACCTCTAAGGCTGGGGTCACACTTGGCGTAAGACAATACGCCACGTATTATACGTCCGTACTACGGCCGTAATACGGAGAAATGTTCCCAAAATATTGATCCGTAGTCAGGGTGTGTCAGCGTATTTTGCGCATGGCATCCTCCGTATGTAATCCGTATGGCATCCGTACTGCGAGATTTTTGCGCAGGCTTGCAAAACCGACATCTAATGGATTTATGTGCTCAAATGTTCATTAAAACATATATACAGTATATATATATATATATGTCATTGAGACACATATATATATATTCTGTATTTAGATTTCATTCAGCGCGATATCTGTGAAAAGTCGGTAATTCAATTGCCGGCTTTTCATTTCTCCTGCACAAACCCGACAGGATATGAGACATGGTTTACATACAGTAAACCATCTCATATCCCCATTTTTTTTGCATATTCCACACTACTAATGTTAGTAGTGTGTATGTGCAAAATTTCAGCGCTGTAGCTGCTAAAATAAAAGGTTAAATGGCGGAAAAAATTGGCGTGGGCTCCCGCGCAATTTTCTCCGCCAGAATGGTAAAGCCAGTGACTGAAGGCAGATATTAATAGCCAGGAGAGGGTCCATGGTTATTGGCCCCCCCGTGGCTAAAAACATCTGCCCCCAGCCACCCCAGAAAAGGCACATCTGGAAGATGCGCCTATTCTGGCACTTGGCCACTCTCTTCCCACTCCCTGTAGCGGTGGGATATGGGGTAATGAAGGGTTAATGCCACCTTGCTATTGTAAGGTGACATTAAGCCAGATTAATAATGGAGAGGCGTCAATTATGACACCTATCCATTATTAATCCAATTGTATGAAAGGGTTAAAAAACACACACACACATGATTTAAAAGTATTTTAATGAAATAAACACAGCGGTTGCTTTAATAATTTATTGCTCTCTCAATCCATCAGCAACACCCTCGCTTGGCAAAATAATAAACGCACAAGATACATACCCTCAGCTGAACCGTCACGTCCCACGAGGTAATCCATGATCTGAAGGGGTTAAAATATTTTACAAGCAGGAGCCCTGCTAATGCAGCTGTGCTCCGTGCCTGTAATCCCCGGCGAATGAATGAAATGTAGGTCATTGACCTACATTTCCTTCAGTCGCGGTGATGCGCCCCATGGTGGATGTCCTCATATGACCTGGAGCGTGGGAAAAAGTTCCCAGGCTGCAGTTCATGAGAACATCCAGCAGGGGCGCATCACCGCGACTCAATGTAAGTACAGATCCAGCTTTCCTTTCAGCACCCGGGGATTACAGGCACGAGCGAGTGGTTTATCGCAGCTCGTGCCTGTAATATTAGTTAACCCCTTCAGATGGATTACCTCGTTGGACGTGATAGGACATCAGAAGGTATGTATCTTGTGCGTTTATTATTTTGCCAAGCCAGGGTGTTGCTGATGGATTGAGAGAGCAATAAATTATTAAAGCAACCGCTGTGTTTATTTCATTAAAATACTTTTAAATCATGTGTGTGTGTGTTTTTTAACCCTTTCATACAATTGGATTAATAATGGATAGGTGTCATAATTGACGCCTCTCCATTATTAATCTGGCTTAATGTCACCTTACAATAGCAAGGTGGCATTAACCCTTCATTACCCCATATCCCACCGCTACAGGGAGTGGGAAGAGAGTGGCCAAGTGCCAGAATAGGCGCATCTTCCAGATGTGCCTTTTCTGGGGTGGCTGGGGGCAGATGTTTTTAGCCACGGGGGGGCCAATAACCGTGGACCCTCTCCTGGCTATTAATATCTGCCCTCAGTCACTGGCTTTACCATTCTGGCGGAGAAAATTGCGCGGGAGCCCACGCCAATTTTTTCCGCCATTTAACCCTTTATTTTAGCAGCTACAGCGCTGAAATTTTGCACATACACACTACTAACATTAGTAGCGTGGAATATGCAAAAAAAATGGGGATATGAGATGGTTTACTGTATGTAAACCATGTCTCATATCCTGTCGGGTTTGTGCAGGAGAAATGAAAAGCCGGCAATTGAATTACCGACTTTTCACTAACACCGCTGCGTATTTCTCGCAAGTCACACTGCTGGTCCGTGTGGAATCCGTATTTTTCTCGCCCCCATAGACTTTCATTGGCGTATTATTTGCGCAATACGCTGACAAACGCAGCATGCTGCGATTTTGTACGGCCGTAGAAAGCCGTATATTACGGATCCGTAATATACGGCTGATAGGAGCAGCCCCATTGAGAATAATTGTGCCGTATGTAATGCGAGTTTTACGGACGTAGTTTCTGCGCTCTTACGTCCGTAAAACACGCATGTGTGACCCCAGCCTAAGAGGGATAGGATTTACCAACGGCTCAAGTACAAAACCACAGCGCTTGGCAAATGACAGATCCATAAGACTCAGGGCAGCACCTGAATCCACAAACGCCATAGCAGGGTAGGAAGACAATGAGCAAATTAAAGTCACAGACAAAATAAATTTAGGTTGCAGATTACCAATGGCGACAGGACTAACAACCCTTGTTAGGCGTTTAGAGCATGCTGATATAACATGTGTAGAATCACCACAGTAAAAACACAACCCATTCTGACGTCTATGATTTTTCCGTTCATTTCTAGTCTGAATTCTACCACATTGCATTAAATCAGGTGTTTGTTCAGACAACACCACCAGAGGATTAGCGGCTTTGCGCTCCCGCAAACGCCGGTCAATCTGAATAGCCAGCGCCATGGAATCATTTAGACTTGTAGGAATGGAGAAACCCACCATCACATTCTTAATGGCTTCAGAAAGGCCATTTCTGAAATTTGCGGCCAGAGCACACTCATTCCACTGAGTAAGCACGGACCATTTCCGAAATTTTTGGCAATACACTTCAGCTTCATCCTGGCCCTGAGAGATAGCCAGCAAGGCTTTTTCTGCCTGAATTTCAAGATTGGGTTCCTCGTAAAGCAACCCGAGCGCCAGAAAAAAACGCATCAATATTTGCCAATGCCGGATCTCCTGGCGCTAACGAGAAAGCCCAATCCTGAGGGTCGCCCCGCAAGAAAGAGATAACAATTTTAACTTGCTGAGCTGAGTCTCCAGACGAACGGGGTCTCAGAGATAGAAACAATTTACAATTATTCCTGAAATTCCTAAACTTAAATCGGTCTCCAGAAAACAGTTCAGGAATAGGTATTTTAGGTTCTGACATAGGACTACTGGTAACAAAATCTTGAATACCCTGCACACGAGCAGCAAGCTGATCCACACTAGTAATCAAGGTCTGGACATTCATGTCTGCAGCAAGCTCAAGCCACTCTGAGGTAAAGGGGAGGAAGAAAAAAAAAAAAAAACTCAGAATTTCCTTTCTTATTATCCCACTTCTGCAATGCATTAAACATTCACCTTTGGTCCTGGCATACTGTTATGACCCCAATGGCAGAGGGTCTCAGAATTTATAACCAAGTCTGCAAACACAAAAAACCAGCTCATAGGGCAGTGGTAACTAGGCTGACCGTATACCTGAACCTAGCACAACAATTAGCAGCAGCCGGGGAACGTACCTACGTTGGTTCTAGACGTCTCGCGCCAGCCGGAGAACTAACTAACCCTAGAAGGGAAAAGATAGACCTTTCTTGCCTCCAGAGAAAAGACCCCAAAAGTTGGATACAAGCCCCCAACAAATAATAACGGTGAGGTAAGAAGAAAAGACAAACGCAAGGATGAACTAGGTTTTTTAGCAAAGAGAGGCCCACTGACTAATAGCAGAATATAGGAAGATGACTTATACGGTCAGCAAAAACCCTATCAAAATTTCCACGCTGAATATTCAAGAACCCCCGAACCGTCTAACGGCATGGGGGGAGAATATCAGCCCCCTAGAGCTTCCAGCTATATCAGGAATCACATTTGGTACAAGCTGGACAGAAATAAGAGCAAATGCAAATAACCAAAAAATAAGGAAGCAGGACTTAGCTTATTTTGCAAGAACCAGGACCAGCAGACAGGAGCAACAGAAAGGAACTGATTACAACGATGCCAGGCACCAGACTGAAAATCCAGGAAGCTTAAATAGCAACACCCCTGGACTAACGAGCCAGGTAGGTACCAAGCTAGAGAAAGAAGCTCAAAGTGTCATGTCGCTAGTGACCACAAGAGGGAGCCAAAAAGTCCAATTCACAACAGAGGTCCAAACGAAATGACACAGGGTTAAGGACTTCCAAAATCTTATAAGGACCGATAAACCGAGGCTTGAACTTGGGAGAGGAGACCTTCATAGGAACAAAGCGAGAAGACAACCACACCAAGTCCCCAACGTGAAGTCGGGGACCCACACAGCGACGGCGGTTGGCAAAGCGCTGAGCCTTCTCTTGTGACAGCTTCAAATTGTCCACCACATGATCCCAAATCTGATGCAACCTATCCACCACAATATCCACTCCAGGACAGTCAGAAGGCTCCACCTGACCCGAGGAAAAACGAGGATGAAACCCCGAATTACAAAAAAAAGGCGAAACCAAAGTAGCAGAACTAGCCCGATTATTAAGGGCAAATTCGGCCAATGGCAAAAAAGTCACCCAGTCGTCCTGATCAGCAGAAACAAAACATCTTAAATAGGTTTCCAAGGTCTGATTAGTTCGCTCGGTTTGGCCATTCGTCTGAGGATGGAAGGCCGACGAAAAAGACAAATCAATGCCCATCTTAGCACAAAAGGTCCGCCAAAATCTAGACACAAACTGGGATCCTCTGTCGGAAACAATATTCTCAGGGATCCCGTGCAAACGAACCACATTTTGAAAAAACAGCGGAACCAACTCGGAGGAGGAAGGCAACTTAGGCAAGGGCACCAAATGGACCATCTTAGAAAAACGATCACACACCACCCAGATGACAGACATTCTCTGAGAGACAGGGAGATCTGAAATAAAATCCATGGAAATGTGCGTCCAAGGCCTCTTCGGGACAGGCAAAGGTAACAGCAAACCACTGGCACGAGAACAGCAAGGCTTAGCCCGAGCACAAATTCCACAAGACTGCACAAAGGAACGCACATCCCACGACAAGGAAGGCCACAAAAGGACCTGGCCACCAAATCTCTGGTACCAAATATTCCAGGATGGCCTGCCAACACCGAAGAATGAACCTCGGAAATAACTCTGTTGGTCCATCTATCTGGGACAAACAGTCTCTCCGGTGGACAACGGTCAGGTCTATCCGCCTGAAACTCTTGCAGCACTCGTCGCAAATCTGGGGAGATGGCAGACAAAATCACCCCTTCTCTGAGGATACCAGCCGGCTCAGAATCTCCAGGAGAGTCAGGCACAAAACTCCTAGAAAGAGCATCAGCCTTCACATTCTTCGAACCAGGCAGGTACGAGACCACGAAATCAAAACGAGAGAAAAACAACGACTAACGAGCCTGTCTAGGATTCAGCCGCTTGGCCGACTCGAGATAAATCAGATTTTTGTGATCAGTCAAGACCACCACACGATGCTCACGAGCCAATGTCGCCACTCCTCAAATGCCCACTTCATAGCCAACAACTCCCGATTACTGACATCATAATTCCGCTCGGCAGGCGAATACTTTCTTGAAAAGAAAGCACATGGCTTCATCACAGAGCCATCAGAGCTTCTCTGCGACAAAACAGCCCCCGCTCCAATCTCAGAAGCATCAACCTCGACCTGGAAAGGAAGAGAGACATCTGGCTGACATAAGACCGGAGCCGAAGAAAACCGGCGTTTCAGCTCCCGAAAGGCCTCCACAGCCGCAGGAGACCAATTAGTAACATCAGAACCCTTCTTGGTCAAATCCGTCAAAGGCTTAACAACACCAGAAAAATTAGCGATGAAGCGACGGTAAAAATTAGCAAAACCCAAGAACTTCTGAAGACTCTTAACAGATGTAGGCTGAGTCCAGTCATGAATAGCCTGAACCTTAACTGGGTCCATCTCAATAGTAGAAGGGGAAAAAATGAAACCCAAAAAAGAAACCTTCTGGACTCCAAAAAGACATTTTGAGCCCTTCACAAATAAAGCATTGGCACGCAGGACCTGAAACACCATCCTGACCTGCTTAACATGGGACTCCCAATCATCCGAAAAAAACAGAATATCATCCAGATACACAATCATAAATTTATCCAGATATTCGCGGAAGATGTCGTGCATGAAGGACTGAAAGACAGAAGGAAAGTTAGAAAGTCCAAAAGGCATCACCAAGTACTCAAAATGGCCTTCAGGCGTATTAAATGCAGTTTTCCATTCATCACCCTGCTTAATACGCACAATGTTATACGCACCACGAAGATCTATCTTGGTGAATCAACTAGACCCCCTAATGCGAGCAAACAGATCAGATAACAATGGCAAAGGATACTGAAATTTGACCATGATTTTATTTAGAAGGCGATAATCAATACAAGGTCTCAGGGAACCATCCTTCTTAGCCACAAAAAAGAATCCCGCACCAAGAGGGGAGGAGGAGGGGCGAATAAGTCCTTTCTCCAAAGACTCCTTTATATAACTCCGCATAGCAGCATGCTCTGGCACTGACAAATTGAAAAGTCGTCCCTTAGGAAACTTACTAACAGGAATCAAATTTATAGCACAATTACAATCCCTATGAGGAGGTAGAGAACTGAGTTTGGGCTCATCAAATACATCCTGGTAGTCCGACAAAAACGCAGGGACTTCAGAAGGAGTGGATGAAGCAATTGACACCACAGGAGCGTCGCCATGAATTACCTGGCAACCCCAACTTGACACAGACATTGCTTTCCAATCCAGGACTGGATTATGAGTCTGCAACCATGGCAGACCCAACACGACAACATCATGCAAATTATGCAGAACAAGAAAGCGAATCACCTCCTGATGAACAGGAGTCATGCACATGGTCACTTGCGTCCAGTACTGAGGTTTATTCATAGCCAATGGTGTAGCATCAATTCCCCTTAGTGGAATAGGGAATTTTAAAGGCTCCAAAACAAAACCACAGCGCCGGGCAAATGACAAATCCATCAGGCTCAGGGCAGCACCTGAATCTACAAAAGCCATAACCGGGTAAGATGACAGGGAACAAATCAGGGTAACAGACAAAATGAACTTAGGCTGTAAAGTACCGATGGTGACAGATTTATCAATCTTTTTTGTGCGCTTAGAGCATGCTGAGATAACATGAGCTGAGTCACCACAGTAAAAGCACAACCCATTTTGCCGTCTATAATTTTGCCGTTCACTTCTGGTCAGAATTCTATCACATTGCATAGACTCAGGTGTCTGTTCAGAAGACACCTCCAAATGGTGCGCCGGTTTGCGCTCCCGCAAACGCCGATCAATCTGAATGGCCAGAGTCATTGACTCATTCAGACCTGCAGGCGTAGGGAACCCCACCATGACATTCTTAATGGCTTCAGAAAGACCTTTTCTGAAATTTGCAGCCAGGGCACACTCATTCCATTGAGTAAGCACCGACCATTTCCGAAATTTCTGGCAATACACCTCTGCTTTATCTTGCCCCTGAGAGAGGGCCAACAAAGCTTTTTCAGCCTGGTCCTTAAGATTAGGTTCCTCATAGAGCAATCCAAGGGCCAGAAAAAACACATCCACACTGAGCAATGCAGGATCCCCTGGCGCCAATGCGAAGGCCCAATCTTGAGGGTCGCTGCGCAAGAAAGAAATAATAACACAGGTCAACAAAAACATTTTTTTTTTCTGGTGTCCAAAATATTTTAATGAATTTGGGGTATTTTTGGGGTGCTGATTCTGAATATGCTATCAGTTTTGCCAGATTGGCTCAAGTTTTTGAGATTTTTGGTATCTTATTTATAGCACTTGTTGGTAAATGCGACGCATCATCTCATTAATTTCTTTGGATTATTACTTGAACTGACCAGTTCTCAATATAGTTTTGTGTTAATTAGTGTTCTAAAAGTTTGTTCATAGCTTGATTTTTGCACTAACTTTATGTTGTTGTCTGTTTTCCAGTGAAAAGCATGAACTCATCAAGAAGAAGTTGTCTTAACGATCCAGACTCATTCTGTTACATTTGTGGTGAATACACACTGCCAAAACATAGAAGAAACATAACAGACTTCGTAAAAAAAGTGTATTTTGCCTATTTTGGGGTTATGCTTGGGGACCAAGACATAGTGTGCAAAGCATGTATCTAATTATTACGAAAATGGAGCAAAGGACAAAGAAAAAGCTTCAAATTTGGTGTTCCAATGGTGTGGAGAGAGCAAAAAAATCATCATGATGACTGTTATTTCAATAAAGTTAATGCGCGTGTAGCAAATTACGTCTTTTTTTGACACATTTTACGAAAAATCTCAAAAACTTGAGCCAATCTGGCAAAACTGATGACATATTCAGAATCAGCACCCCAAAGTTACCCTAAATTCGATGAAATATCTTTGGCACCAAAAATGCTGTTGACCATCTTAACTTGCTGAACGGAATCACCAGAGGAACGAGGTTTCAAAGAAAGAAACAATTTGCAATTGTTCTTAAAATTCAGGAACCTAGATCTATCTCCAGAAAACAACTCCGGAATAGGTATTCTAGGCTCTGACATAGGACTGTGAACAACAAAATCCTGAATACTTTGTACCCTTGCAGCAAGATGATCTACACTGGAGGCCAAACTCTGGATATCCATGTCAGCAGCTGAACTCAGAGCCACACCAAGATTAAGAGGAGGAGAGAAGCTAGACACACAGCAGCTAGAAACACGGCAGCAAAAAGCAAAAAAAAAAAAAAAAAAAATTTCTCAAGGCTTCTCTTCTCCTGCTTCTGCCATGCAATTAACACTTTATGGGCCGGCTGTACTGTTATGATCCTAGTGGCAAGGATCGCAAGTTAGACTAGCTAAGTAACTAAACCGACGACCAGCTCTGGGGAAGTGGTATCTAGATTGACCGCAACCTGATCCTATCTGCACACAACTATAGGTAGCCGTGGAACGTTACCTGGAAATCCTAGACGTCTCTTCACGGCCTGAGAAACTACCTATTCCTAGAGGGAAAGTAAAGTCCTTTCTTGCCTCAGAGAAATGACCCCAAAGATATAGAAAAGCCCTCCACAAATATTAACGGTGAGTTAAGGGGAAAGCACAAACGCAGAGATGAAATAGATTTAGCAAATGAGGCCCGCTAACACTAGATAGCAGAAAATAGGAAGGGAGCTGTGTGGTCAATAGAAAACCCTAAGCAAAATATCCACGCAGAGATTGCTCGAGCCCCCGCACCAACTAACGGTGCGGGGGAAGCAACTCCGTACCCCAGAGCTTACCAGCAGCAAGAACTCACATATTAGCAAGCTGGACTAAACTCATCATACACAGAAATCATATTGCAGACTGATGAGCACAAAATAATCAAACAGAGACTTAGCTTCTCCAGAAGAGACTGAAAACGAAGATAATCAGGGGAGATCAGAATAGCTCTGAATACATCGACAGCCGGCAACAAGTGGAGGTGAAGCAGAGCTAAATAGGAACCTCCCTAGTGCATAACGAGGCAGCTGATCCAGCCACAAACCCGCAGGATAACAAACAAAGCCACCAGGGGGAGCCCAAAAACAAAACTCACACAATACCACCTGTGACCACAAGAGGGAGCCCGAAAACAGAGTTCACAACAGTCCCTTTCCCCGGTGAGTTGATGCAGCAGCCCGGTAATGCAGCAGAGCCGGGTGAATCCTGTTGTTATCGGTGCGCGCGGCCATCTTCCAACATTAAACCAAAGAAAAAAAGTGGGCCTTAGAGCAATTCTTGAGAAATGTATATATAAATTTTATTTGAAATTCTGACAAGACAATATTTTAGTCATCCTCAGGAAGCAACATTGCGAAACGCGCGTTGGGGTCCGTTTTTCCACGTCCTGCATCCAGGTTGGTTTACCATGGGCATTTCTTTCCCCTTATTATCTTTGATGTTATTCATTGCATGTTATTTATGGATTTTTGCTTCAGTATAGTCCTCTTGGTATATGTTTTATATACTTATCTTTAATATATGTATGTTGGTTTCCACTATTATTCCCTTGTGTATTATTACTCTGATCCTGGCATTTACCTGCAGTATGCCATTATATTTTATACCCAAGGTCTTTGTTATCAGCTTGTGAATAGGAATACCCAACGGGCATTATTATATGTCTTTCCAGTATAATCAGCACGCTGTTTTCCTTTGGAACTATACGTGCATATCCATATTATCAATCCTTTGACTGCAATTTTACAATACTGTGTTGCGGATGTGGCACTATGATGTCACTATACCCTGTCTGTTTTTATATGTACCTGTTTTTATGACTAAAATATTGTCTTTTCAGAATTTCAAATAAAATTTATATATACATTTCTCAAGAATTGCTCTAAGACCACTTTTTTTCTTTGGTTTAATGTTGATTGTTCTGTGGATGAGCTTATTATTTGTGGCCCTTAGTTTTTGGAAATAAGCTTCGTCGGTCAGCCTCGGCCGAAGGTGCCGCCGTATAGTAGCATGGCGAGCGGGGGACGTGGTTAGCAGTGACTTCACCTGTCTGTGGAAGACGGACATGTACAAGGGCGAATCCTGACGTGTTTCGAGGGAGCCATCCCTCTTTCTCAAGGTTATGGCATCTGTACTATTGCTAACCATTTATACCCATGTTCACCTCCCTGCTGATGCGCTAATCCACCCGATTTATTTACGGATAGCACTGTATTGGGCACACTGCTTTCAGGAAACTTTCACATACTAGGTGCTTCCTTGCCACTGCCCTGTATGTGTGTATTGCACAAATACTGAGATTGGGAAAAAGGATAATCTCCTTTATCTTTGAGCATTTTTTGTACAAGAGAGGCTATAAATTTCTTTCTGCAATCCATGAAAAACTTTTTCTCAGTATAAAAAAACTGCTCGATGTATAAAAAAGGAGAGACTTAATGTCATTGGTCAAATATATAGTATAAATGATGTAACCCTACCCTTTTCTGTCCTTATTACCCAAAAAACTTGTATCAGGATAAAAATGATATTTTATTAATTTAATAGCTAAAAAATAAACATGTGTATAAAAGCTGTTATTTAAAAACCAGTAAGTATATAAAAAAATATTATATATATATATATATATATATATATATATATATATATATATATACATTTAAATTTAAAAAAACGTCTTGATTTTATTATCTATATATTACTGTTCAGATGTACTGACACTCAAAATTCATTAAAATACTGCATCCAAATGTTACTCCCCTTTGAAATTGCTCTACAGGGCATACAATTCAATGTCATAGTTGAGTCCCTGTGGGGCCAAACTATCTAATGTAAAAATCCATTTTGATTCCATTTTTGACATACTCCTCAAATAGTCCCCGCCTCTAGGATTTTTTTGTACAATTTGGATACCGCAGAATGACGTTCCACAACACATGTGTTTGTGTTTGTCTGCGTAATGGTGTAACAAAGGGTGTCCCATGAATCCCTTTGCGATGTTATCCAAATTTTCCTTTATTCTATCTCTCAGTCGTCTCTTAGTACCAACATAAAGTTTATCGCAGGGACATCTAACCGTGTATATGACCCCTGTCGAATAACAAGAGATGCTGTATTTGATAGTAAATGATTCGGTCCTCTCTGCATTCCAGAATGTTGTTTGAGCCGACTTCGGCCGAGGCTGACCACCGGAGCTTGCAGTCGCAGGCGCAGGAGACATTTCTGAGAACAGGAGGACGCTCCCCAATCTCAGACCCACCGCAGAAAACTGCATTCCTGGAAACACGGGAGCATCTTCACTTTGGGCACAAACAAGTAAGTGCTGCTCCTGGAATCTTGGAACATTCAGTGACTGCAGGTCAGCAGTCACATTGTGATCTGTTCATTGGCAAATTGGTATTAGAACGGCAGCCACTCTTATAATAATATGTAAAAAGTTATTTATACTCATCATTATAGTTGCTAATTACACCCAGTTCTCACTGGTAATTTTATGCTCTCAATGATAATCTGGAGGTTTGCTTTAAATCCAATGCTGATTTGTTTTTATTTAGTAAGATTTGTCAAATGGATGTTTTCCAGGAAATAGCGCCATTAGAACATGAGACAATTCTTAACAATGTGATCGGAAGTCTCCACAAGTGGCACCTCCAGGGTTCTCAGAAATCCCGGGCCATTATGCTTTCAACTGGAAAGCTTTACTCTCCGCTAATTAAATGACAAAAATATTTGTGAACAGCAATAACTGGAAGCAATCTTGGTCCCTTACACAAGTCACTGTAAAATGTTAGAAATGGTAGATATCCAATTAGCTCTGTCTGGAAGCAAAGTGCTTTTTAGAAATGCAATGAACATGTGAGTGGATACACTTCTGTTTGTCTTTAATTTACAAATGTCCCACAATATATTATTCTAGAGTCCAGATTTTGTATGTAGACGCCTTTTTACCATAATAGGTTTTATACAAAAGCTGATTTACTTTTAACCCTGTACACTGTGAGCCCTCACGTGCAGGGTGCTCTCTCCTCCTGTACTTGTGTGTGCCTTGTTTTACTCATGTTTATTGTACTAGTCTATATTTGCCCTGTTCACATGTAAAGCGCCATGCAATAAATGGCGCTATAAAAATGTATAATAATAATAATTATAATAACCCCTTCACGGCATCTTCCATACATATACAGAGCAAGATGGAAGCAGGTGAGCCCGCCCCATACCCGACAGGTGAGCCCGCCCCATACCCGACAGATGGGCCTGCCCCATACCCGACAGGTGGGCCCACCCCATACCCGACAGGTGGCCACGCCCCATACCCGACAGGTGAGCCCACTCCATTCCCGACAGGTGAGCCCGCCCCATACCCAACTGGTGAGCCCACCCCATACCCGACAGGTGAGCCCGCTCCATTCCCGACAGTTGAGCCCGCTCCATACCCAACTAGTGGGCCTGCCCCATACCCGACAGGTGAGCCCGCCCCTTACCCGACAGGTAGCCCGCCCCATACCGGACAGGTGAGCCCACCCCATGCCCGACAGGTGAGCCCACTCCATACCCAACAGGTGAGCCCGCTCCATTCCCAACAGGTGAGCCCGCCCCATTCCCGACAGGTGAGCCCACCCCATACTGGACAGGTGAGCCCACCCCATACTCGACAGGTGATGGCTGTGTATTACAGCCAGTACTTGCCGCTAGCAATCATGTGTGTAGCGGTGCTCTGCCCACAATTGTTAACTTATTAAATGCAACTGTTAATCTCTGACAGTGGCATTTAACACGCGCCGGCCGACATGCGTGTGCGTCATTCTCTCCTCCCCTTGGCGTGCCAGAGACATAATTGGGGTGATGGTTTGCCAGACAGCCAGGGATCTGCTGATGACCCCCGTTCTTGTCATTATGGAACTCCTTTGAAACTCTGCCTGTAGACAGGCTTCAAAGAAGACCGTGATTTCTGCTATATACAGCAACGCTGTAGCTCCGCTATATATAGCAAGAACGATCAGACAATCACAGCTTTCCTCTAAGGAAACTAACAAGAAGAGTTGAAACTAAAAAAAATATATTTAAAAAAATATGAAAAAAATAACCCAAACATAAAAGTTTAAATCATCTTCCTTTTTCCCATTGAAAACAAAGATATTAAAAAAATAGAAAAATATACACATATGTGGTATTGTCGCGTTTATAAAAGTCTGATCAAAATACAATTAACCCGATCAGTAAACACCGAAAAAAAATTAAAGAACACCAAAATCTCTTTTTTTTGGTCACTGCAATTCCACAAAATATGCCCGTAACAAGTGATGAAAATGTGACATCTATCACAAAATGGTATTAATAAAAACATTATCTCACCCTGCAAAAGAACAAGCCATCAAACAGCTACATCGGCGGAAAAATATAAATGTTACGAGTCTCACAACCCCCCAATTTTTTTTTTTTCAAACTTAAATTTTTTTTTTTGCACCACTAAAATAATAAAAAACTGGACATGTGGGTATTGCCATAATCAAATTGAGAGATAATTTTTACCACAAAATTTACACAGTAAAAACAATCCCCAAACAACGTCAGAATTGCGATTTTTTTTTTTTCACAATTCCTTCCTTCTTGGAATTTTTTTCCCGTTTTCCATTTCACTTTGTGGTAAAATGAAAAGTATCATTCAAAAGTACAACTCATCCAACAGAAAACAAGCCCTCATATGTCTATGTGGACACATATCTGGAAGTGGGGCAAAAAAGAATAAATAATACTACAAGTGTGGTCAAGGTGAGACGAAAGTCATAAGGAAATAAAGGCAAACATGCCACATCTACCGTGTTTCCCCGAAAGTAAGACCCTGTCTTACATTAATTTTACCCCAAAAAGTCCCACCCTGTCTTACTTTCGGGGGAGGTCTTACATTAGCTGCAGAAATACGTTACCAACGTGTGGTGTCCTCCCCCAGATCTTGCGTAGTTTTCCGTTGGTGGCGTAGTGGTGTGCGCATGTCCAAGGTCCCAAATCCTCTGCCAGGGGATTGAAAATTGCAGCGATGTCCGTTATTCCTGCGGTGTTCGGTGGGCGCGGCCATCTTGCTTTGGCCGCGCGTGCGCAGAAGCGGCGCTCTGCTGGCCGCGGCTTCAGGAAAATGGCCGCGGGCATCCGCGCGTGCGCAGATGGCTGTCGCGGCGGCCATTTTCCTGAAGCCGCGGCCAGCAGAGCGCCGCTTCTGCGCACGCGCGGCCAAAGCAAGATGGCCGCGCCCACCGAACACCGCAGGAATAACGGACATCGCTGCAATTTTCAATCCCCTGGCAGAGGATTTGGGGGATAGCGGCGGCCCAAAGGTAAGGGCCTTATATTTCACAGCGGCCCCCCAACCCTGCCTTACATTCGGGGGAGGCCTTACATTGAAGGACCCCCCCGTAACCCCCACCCTGTCTTACTTTCGGGGGGGTCCTACTTTCGGGGAAACACGGTAATGTGTCCCCTTATGCACCTATAGGAGTAAGCAAAGAGATCATCATACACCATGGACACCCCAGCAGTTGTTTACAATAGAAAATCATATCGCATTGGATGCACATACCCACTCAAGAGAACACACCCAACTCACAATTCGTCTTCGCTTCATCTTGTCTTCATATACTGTATATCTATGAAGCTGTCGTTCTCGGGACGGGAGACCTGCGGCCAGTCTAAACATTGCAGTCCAATCTTGGACCAATTTATATGGATGTCCAAATTCCACAAAAGTGTTATCTCTCTAGTGGTCATTGGGTCAATAGTAACAATTTTAGTGGCTTGAGGTTGTGAAGATTTAATATTTATATTCCTTAGTAGCCTAATGATTCATTCTCTCTAATCCTAGTCATCTAGATTATTGAAAAGGTCAATACCAACATCTCCGGCAATCTAGGTTATTGATTGAATCCATACAAAGACCATTGTTTGTCTCATGCTTAAAGGGGTCATTGACAGCAGGCCTGATGAGCTAGCGTTTGAAAGGCATCAATGCCAGCATGACATCATTAGAGTACATAATGGGTCCAGGACAAAACCTTTGGCTTTGAAAGGTGTTGAAGTGGTCTGTGCTAACATCCATGGATATTTAGGGCAGTGAAATTCACAAAAAAATCTATCATACATTGACGGAAAAATAAAGTTATGGCTCTTGAAATGCAACAATGATAAAACTCGAGTTATTATGGCATAAAATAGGCAAACTCACTAATGGGTGAAATTTGTATTTTATTCTCATTCCCCCTCATCTATTTGACGATACACATTAAGGGATTTCTTCATTGATTTTACAAATAAAGTTAGATTCATCATCTTAAGTCAAATATGAGACCATCAAGCCAATAGACATGACGGAATATTATAAGATAACATAAGTATATGACCATAATAAATGGAAATTCTTGCATATCACATTATCCAGTTATGGTCATGTGTCTGCTCCCATGTATCTAGGTGATGGAAATGACACATAACAATTGAGATTATATTTCTGAATGACACGGAAAGTCTGTCTCACAATGAAGTCAGTACAGACGGAGTGATTCACGCACAAATAAGTTATGGACACTTTAAAAGAAAATTTTAACAGTTTTCCGACATCGGGATCAATAGTACGACAATGTCGGACTCCTCCTGTTTGGTGTGGGCTCCGGCGCTGAGCCCATACCTTTCTGGGCACATGACAGCTGATCTGTACAGCTGACATGTGCCCGCAACAGCCTCAGGTGTAATTACAATCCACGCGCGGCAGTTAACTAGTTAAATGCCGCTGTCAATTTCTGACAGCGGCATTTAACTCGCTCTTACCGGAAGTACGTCACTAATCCTGTCCATCAGCGGCCATGTCACATGATTGCGGGTCGCCGATGGGTTGGCATAAAACCCGTAATGTGCAGCAGACGATGGGTTGACATAAAACCCATAATGTGCAGCAGACCCCTGTGGTTGTCATTGCCAGATTGCTATGCGTGCAAGTGAGAATCACCCCTTTTGCCCCATTCAAAATAAAACAATAAAAACATTTTTAAGACAAATTCAAAACTGCACCCAGATACAAGTACATGTCGTAACATTTATGTCAGTATCAGCACCACACATTGGGGTCACTCATCCTCTTGTCACCAGGTACACCGATCTACATCCCAGTTCTATACTTCTCTTAGTTCATGGTCTCATTGTGGAACCTACTTTTTGAGTAGAATCCCTGCAGGCTCAGCAATCAAGGAGCCACCGAAGATCCTAAGTTTTGGGCAGATTATTTATTATGCTTTACTTGAATAGCGTAATCATATTCCATAGCGCTTTACTGACATTATCAATGGCTGTCCCCCTTGGGGCTCACAATCTACATTCCCTATCGTGGAGAGCATACCAACTCCTTGCAGATGTTGTTCTTGTTGGGATTTGAACCCAGGACCTCAGAGCTGCAAAGCAACAGTGCTAACCACTGAGCCACTATGCTAGCAATGCCTTTGCAGTGTACCGCTCCAGATCTGACTACACGTGCTGCTTTTTTGGTGATGTTAGCAGTCATCGGAGTGGCCTGAGCTGGATTTAGGTGGGTGACGGTATGTAAATTCTGACTGAGTTTCTTCGTTTGTAGATATACTGCCCCTTCTTTTATCCCTCAACTCTTTTACTTTTCAAAAAATAACTGAAGTGAAAGGACTGTGTAGGAACAAAAAATTATGCTCATAACAAGGCTACCCCGTGACCTGAAGAAAAAAAAGTGTAATACATAGTAGATTTATCTTCATTTGGCTCATCCTCGAGGCATGTTGGATGACTGATGGGCTCATTTACTACTGGCCACAGTGTAGACAGAACACACGGTCACTTGCTATGCAGATTGATAGCATATTTTAATTTGACCCATAGTTTTGTTGTATTATCTATCATGAGTCTTTCTAGAAGTATGTTTGCTTAAGATATAAACCAAGATATACTAATGAAACACGTCTGTTTTCAATGATTGTTTGCTCTCATTTCCAAGCTAATGCTTTATGAGATGCACAATAACTATATCGTACTGTGGTTGAAGAATCAGTTCACAAAGATTTTTACATTTGCTAGAAAGAGAAAACTCTGTAATTGATCTATGATAAAAGGACTACAAAACAAATAATACATGTGGATCCAATATCATTTATTTATTCAAATCTTTCCTTCACTCCCTATATCCGATCACTCACTCGCTCATTTTCCCTGCACCTCCAAACCATCTCTAGAATTCGTTCTGTCCTTACCTTTGACCCGGCAAAAACTTTTACTGTTGCTTTGATTCATTCTCCCCTGGACTACTGCACCTGTCTACTAATCGGTCTCCCTCTTACTAAACTCTCTCCTCTACAATCTGTCATGAATTCAACAAGAAAAGTATCTGGTAAGAAAAGTAAGTAGCGGCCCAAAGTGTCTCCCTTGGTGGCTGCATTCTGCCTCCCCCCAGACTGGGAGTCAGCAGTTCTCTGTTCCAGTTATCAGCATGCCGACTCCCAGTGTCGAATGAAGCTCTGACCACCAGGTCAGATCCACGTCAGCAGCGTGATCAGGTCATGTGATCACGGTGCTGACATCACTCGCCGGTGCTAGAAGAACATTGGTGGTAAGTGCTCCTGTGGAGCTAAAGACAATGAATATCAAGTAATGGGGGAAGATTTATTGTGGGGGTATTTTGTGTTAGGGGCAAATTTAGTGTGGGGACAGGGATATTTAGTGTGGGGGAGATTTAGGATGGGGATATTTCATGTTTTGGGCAGATTTAGTGCGGGGACAGGGGTATTTAGTGTGTGGTGGAGATTTAGGATGGGGGTATTTAGTGTGTGTGGGAGATTTAGTGTAACGGGGTGGGGAAGATTTGAGGACACAGTTTGGCGAGCAAGGAAGGGACAGGTGCACACAAAATATGGGGACATGTATGAGAAAATTGTATGGGGAATAGATTTGGACACAATATGGTGAATGGGGGATGGTGTGGACAGAGAATGAAAAGCAATGGGAGAAATGTATGAGGGAGGGTTGGGTGCAGACACAGTATGGTGAGTGGGGGATTGGTGCAGACACAGAATGGGGAGGATGGGTGTCAACATAGTATGGGGATTGAGTGGTGGTATGGGTGCAGACACAGTATGATGAGAGGGTGATGGGTGCAGGCACAGTATGAGTAGCGAGGGTAAAAATTGCATGCGGACACAGTATGCGGAGCGAGGGTGATGGATTTGCAGACACAGTATGGGGAGCTGGGGGATGTGTGACGCAGCAGTATGAAGAGTGAGGGGTAAATATGTAAGGAGACAGTATGAGCAAAGAGGGGAAATTTGTGAGGGGAATAGTGTGAGGAGACAGTAAGGGGAGAGAAAAGAGTGAGTCTGAGTTGTCCATGGGGGTATAGCATGGGGGAACAGTGTATGGTAAAAGCTAGGAGGTGTAAGTATGCCAAGGCAGTGGAGTGTGATGAAGGGACACAGTATAGAAACTGGGTCCTTTAGGGGGATCCAGTGTGAAGAGGGGTCCAGTATGGAAAGAAGGGGGCAGTGTAGAGGGTGTGTACCATAAGTGGTACAGTGTTTAATATAAAAGAAATTTAGGGCAATGAATTTTCTTGTGAATGGATGTATGTTTTTTCTTGGGTAGAATATGAACACATTAAAGTCTATGGGCCATTTCACATGGAAATTTTGTCCTGCAGAAAAAAAAATGAGACATGTCCAAATTTGGTGTGATTTCCATACGTGTAAATTTGGCCTTGAAGATGAATATTCAATACAGCTTTTTGATTAGCTGCCAATGTAAAGAACAATTGCCTACATTGGGTGCTCTTCTATTCAGGATTACCCTATTCAAAATATTTGTTTCCAGATAACACATCTGAATTCCCCTTTTCATATTAATATTATCGATTCTCTAAAATAAACATAAGTCGCGAGTCTAAGCAATGAGCTGGAAAAATGACAAAATTGGCTGAACATAGTGTTTGAGAGGTAAACATTGGTCCTATGAATAAAACTGCCAAGCTACAAATAGAGACGTACCTTGACTTTTCAAGGTCTAATCACAATTTTGGAACAGTGATTCCCAACTCGACATGCAAAACTGAGGTTTAAATAAGTATTGAACTTTTCACCAATAATCTGATATATTTATAAAGGTGCTATTGACATGAAATGCTAACAAGATGTTGGTAACATTAATATGTCCATAAGTTAAGATATGTGTAATAATGACAAATGACTGAGGTAAAAAGTATTTAACACATGAAGAACAATAGCTGCAAAAAGCCATGGAAATTCATGGCACCAGCTGAAATCTATCAGTAATTAGAAAACAATCCTGCCACTTAGTGAAAAATAATATCAGCTGGTTCAACTAGCCTATAAAAAAGTGTGTCATTACCAAGCTGTCACACAAGAAACATCTCATGATAGGTAAAACCAGTGAGCTATCTCAAGACCTGCGCAACCTTATTGTTGCAAAAATACTGATGGTATTGGTTACAGAAGAATTTCTAAACTACTGAAGGTTCCATTGAGCACTGTTGGGGCCATAAGTGGAAAAAACATAATTTCACCATAAACCGGCCTTGACCAGGTGTTCCCAACAAGATTTCAGACAGAAGAGTGAAAAGAATCTTTAGGGGGACTTCAAATTAAAGTGGGGGGACTGCAAATGATGAAGTGGGGAGAGGACAGGGTACTGCAAATGATGAATTCAGTGTGAGGGATGGGGACAGCAATTTAATTGAAGGTGGGTGGTGGGGAGAGCAAATGATTAATTGAAGGGGGTGGGGATAGCAAATGATGATCTAGAGGGAGAACAAATAATTAATTTTGAGGGTGGGGGAGTAGATGATGTATTGAATGTTTGGTAGAGCAGTTAATAATGAATAGAGGGTGGGAGAGAAAGACATGACAATGAATTGGGGTGGGAAGGGCATGTAAATATAATGAATCGGGGTTAGGGTTAGAGCGGGAGGTACATAGTGGGGGGCGTTGAGGATGAAGTCACTGGTAATGAATTGGGGAAAGAGTACAGGTGCTAATTAATTTATACATTAAAAGGGGAAAGTGGCTATTTATAGCTAGTGGGTGCATAGTGGTGGATTATAATTTATATTTGGAATGGTGGGTTAGCAATAATAATAATAATAATAATTTTATTTCTATGGCGTCGACATATTCCGCAACACTTTACATTTTAGAGAGGACATTGTACAGACAATGAACATTAAGCATAACAATAAACTATGTGATGCCGCGATCACTAGCGGGTTGAGGAAAACTCGCATGGCAGTGATATGCAGACACACAGGAATGGGTTTCCACTTAAACAGTCTATCCGGTTTATTTTATGCAGCATAAACCGGGTCATGCACAGTTCATTATATACATCCACGGAACATGTTAATCAGCGACAGTCTGTTCCACTGGCAGATACTTCTCTGCCGTTTTTATAACCCCCTTTCTGGGTGTTACCTTTCTGGAGCTCCTGCTCCACACACTGGCCTCCTATCAGTTCTCTCTCCTTGGGAAGCTGCTGAACTGGGATCACCGTCCCTGTGAGCAGTGCACTCCCTGACAATCCAGATCCTCAGATGGAATGTAGCTCCCCCAAACGCAGTGCCATCACTGACTCTGCAGACACGGCCTCTCTGTGTGCTCTTCAGGACGTCCGTCCCCACTTAGAACTGTCCAACACACAGGCCACCAGGTCCAAAGCCTCAGCATGTGCTCTTCAGGAAGATAGCATCTTCAACACATAGACCTTCCAGGACCTTACACACAGACCAATCATTTCCATACACTCTCTCCCTTGTGACCACACCATGGTCACATTATGTCGTTTTAACCACTCCCATAGATGGGAGGTGTGTGTGGTTAGTCAGACCCGCCCAGCTCTCCAACTAACCCTGTAAGCCTCCCTTTAAGTAAACAAACACTTGTGGAACTACAGGTCCCAGAACAACCTTACTTCAGGCTTACAGCACAGAGTATCTTCCTCTGCAACACATACTGGCCATTTACAATAATGCTGGACGTTGTCTCATCATCACAGATATGCTTGCGACTGCCATGCATTCCCATGGCCTCAATACGCCTCCGTGCATATTTTGAGGAGACCATGCAGCTCCTCCTTCCTGTAACAGGGGTCACTGCATCACAACACATAAATCAACAGATGCCAAAAGGAATGAGGGCCTTGCCCGCAAGCTTACAATCTATGAGGTTGCATAATAACCAATTATATATTGATTGTGGGTGCACCTCTGTATTCAGATGTGTAGTGTAGAAGAAAGGGAAAAAGTCGGGAATGTGCTCTGGAAGTGGTGCTTTAGGTAACTGTGTTATTTTATGCAGAGACGAGTCCTGGCTGGAAGAAGTGATGGTGGTCTGCGCTGGATGAAAAAGCAAAGCAAAGATGAAGGACTTCAGCTTGAGACTTAACAAAAAAGTGTGAAACAACTGAAAATATGTCTTATATTCTAGGTTCTTTAAAGTAGCCACCTTTTGCTTTGATGACTGCTTTGCACACTCTTGGCATTCTCTTGATGAGCTTCAAGAGGTAGTCACCAGAAATGGTCTTCCAACAATCTTGAAGGAGTTCCCAGAGATGCTTAGCACTTGTTGGCCCTTTTGCCTTCACTAAGTGGTCCAGCTCACCCCAAACCATCTCGATTGGGTTCAGGTCTGGTGACTGTGGAGGCCAGGTCATCTGGCATAGCACCCCATCACTCTCCTTCTTGGTCAAATAGCCCTTACACAGCCTGGAGGTGTGTTTGGGGTCATTGTCCTGTTGAAAAATAAATGATGGTCCAACTAAACGCAAACTGGATGGAATAGCATGCCGCTGCAAGATGCTATGGTAGCCATGCTGGTTCTGTATGCCTTCAATTCTGAATAAATCCCCAACAGCGTCACCAGCAAAGCACCCCCACACCATCACACCTCCTCCTCCATGCTTCACAGTGGGAACCAGGCATGTAGAGTCCATCTGTTCACGTTTACTGCGTCGCACAAAGACACGATGTTTGGAACCAAAGATCTCAAATTTGGACTCATCAGACCAAAGCACAGATTTCCACTTGTCTAATGTCCATTCCTTGTGTTCTTTAGCCCAAACAAGTCTCTTCTGCTTGTTGCCTGTCCTTAGCAGTGGTTTCCTAGCAGCTATTTTACCATGAAGGCCTGCTGCACAAAGTCTCCTCCTCCTCTTAACAGCCGTTGTAGAGATATGTCTGCTGCTAGAACTCTGTGTGGCATTGACCTGATCTCTAATCTGAGCTGCTGTTAACCTGCAATTTCTGAGGCTGGTGACTCAGATAAACTTATCCTTAGAAGCAGAGGTGACTCTTGGTCTTCCTTTCCTGGGGTTGTCCTCATGTGAGCCAGTTTCTTTTGTAGCGCTTGATGGATTTTGCCACTGCACTTGGGGACACTTTCAAAGTTTTCCCAATTTTTCGGACTGACTGACCTTCATTTCTTAAAGTAATGATGGCCACTCGTTTTTCTTTACTTAGCTGCTTTTTTCTTGCCATAATACAAATTCTAACACTCTATTCAGTAGGACTATCAGCTGTGTATCCACCAGACTTCTGCTCAACACAACTGATGGTCCCAACCCCATTTATAAGGCAATAAATCCCATTTATTAAACCTGACAGGGCACACCTGTGAAGTGAAAACCATTCCTGGTGACTACCTCTTGAAGCTCATCAAGAGAATGCCAAGAGTGTGCAAAGCAGTCATCAAAGCAATAGGTGGCTACTTTGAAGAACCTAGAATATAAGACATATTTTCAGTTGTTTCACACTTTTTTGTTAAGTATATAATTCCACATGTGTTAATTCATAGTTTTGATGCCTTCAGTGTGAATTTACAATTTTCATAGTCATGAAAATACAGAAAATCTTTAAATGAGAAGGAGTGTCCAAACTTTTGGTCTGTACTGTACATGGGGAGAACTGGGGCCATCCTACTATATACTGTATATGGGAGAACTGTTACTATTATACTATATATGTGGGGATAACTGGGGCCATCATACTATACATATATATGGGGAGAACTGGGGCCATCATACTAGATACGTGGGGAGAACTGGAGCCATCATACTATATTTAATACTATATATGGGCAACTGGTGCCATCGTACTATATTTATGGTGGGAACTGGGGCCATCGCCTTATATATACTATATATATTGGGCAGTGGGATACCTTGATACTATATATAATATAAATATAAATAAAGTAAACCGTGGGGACTATCATATATGGGCTGTGGGGCCATCATATTCCATATAGGGGGCTGTAGGGACATGATACTACATATAGAGGGGATACAGGATCATCATACTATATATAGGAAGCTGTGAGGTACATAATATTGCAATTAGAGAGCTACTATATATAGGGGGTTTTGGAGACATACTATTTGTGGGGAGCTATAGTATATATAGAAAACTGTAAAGCCTCATACTATACGAGGAAAAGGGGACATCATATTTTTTATAGGAGGCTATGTAGCCATTTTACTATATGTAGGGAGTTTTGGGGTCCTCAATGTATAACAAAGGGGTATTGGGAGGCTGTAGAACCATCATTCTGTATATACAGAGCTGTGTGGGTGCTCAGAGGACATTATTTGTTATGAATGGGGACATTATTAGTTCTGATAGGGGCACTCAGGTTCCATTTTTTTTTGGGGGGGGGCATTGTTACTTTAAGGGAGCACTCAAGGGTATTTGTTGCTGGAAGGGGGCACTTGGGTTATTACAGTTAGGTCCATATATATTTGGACAGAGACAACATTTTTCTCATTTTGGTTATAGACATTACCACAATGAATTTTAAACAAAACAATTCAGATGCAGTTGAAGTTCAGACTTTCAGCTTTCATTTGAGGGTATCCACATTAAAATTGGATGAAGGGTTTAGGAGTTTCAGCTCCTTAACATGTGCCACCCTGTTTTTAAAGGGACCAAAAGTAATTGGACAGATTCAATAATTTTAAATAAAATGTTCATTTCTAGTACTTGGTTGAAAACCCTTTGTTGGCAATGACTGCCTGAAGTCTTGAACTCATGGACATTACCAGACGTTGTGTTTCCTCCTTTTTGATGCTCTGCCAGGCCTTCACTGCGGTGGTTTTCAGTTGCTGTTTGTTTGTGGACCTTTCTGTCTGAAGTTTAGTCTTTAACAAGTGAAATGCTGCTCAATTGGGTTGAGATCAGGTGACTGACTTGGCCATTCAAGAATATTCCACTTCTTTGCTTTAATAGACTCCTGGGTTGCTTTGGCTTCATGTTTTGGGTCATTGTCCATCTGTAGTATGAAACGACGACCAATCAGTTTTGCTGCATTTGGCTTGATCTGAGCACACAGTATGGCTCTGAATACCTCAGAATTCATTCGGCTGCTTCTGTCCTGTGTCACATCATCAATAAACATTAGTGACCCAGTGCCACTGGCAGCCATGCATGCCCAAGCCATCACACTGCCTCCGCCGTGTTTTACAGATGAGGTGGTATGCTTTGGATCATGAGCTGTACCACGCCTTCGCCATACTTTTCTCTTTCCATCATTCTGGTAGAGGTTGATCTTGGTTTCATCTGTCCAAAGAATGTTCTTCCTGAACTGTGCTGGCTTTTTTAGATGTTTTTTAGCAAAGTCCAGTCTAGCCTTTTTATTCTTGACACTTATGAGTGGCTTGCACCGTGCAGTGAACCCTCTGTATTTACTTTCATGCAGTCTTCTCTTTATGATAGATTTGGATATTGATACGCCGACCTCCTGGAGAGTGTTGGTCACTTGGTTGGCTGTTGTGAAGGGGTTTCTCTTCACCATGGAGATTATTCTGCGATCACCCACCACTGTTGTCTTCCGTGGGCGCCCAGGTCTTTTTGCATTGATGAGTTCACCAGTGCTTTCTTTCCTTCTCAGGATGTACCAAACTGTACATTTTGCCACTCCTAATATTGTAGCAATTTCTCGGATGGGTTTTTTCTCTGTTTTCACAGCTTAAGGATGGCTTGTTTCACCTGCATGGAGAGCACTTTTGACCGCATGTTTACTTCATAGGAAAACCTTCCAAATGCAAGCACCACACCTCAAATCAACTCCAGGCCTTTTATCTGCTTAGTTGAGAATGACATAATGAAGGGATTGCCCACACCTGTCCATGAAATAGCCTTGGAGTCAATTGTCCAATTACTTTTGGTCCCTTTAAAAACAGGGTGGCACAGGTTAAGGAGCTGAAACTCCTAAACTCTTCATCCAATTTTAATATGGATACCCTCAAATGAAAGCTGAAAGTCTGAACTTCAACTGCATCTGAATTGTTTTGTTTAAAATTAAATTGTGGTAATGTCTATAACCAAAATGAGAAAAATGTTGTCTCTGTCCAAATATATATGGACCTAACTGTATATCCTTCAAAGGACCATACAGGTCTTTGCACAGTAGGGGCATTTATACTTTCTGTGGGACACTTTAATTTTTGGGGGGTGGGAGTCATCCTAGTAATGACTCAATTGATTAAATTTTGGGTTCAGTGGTTCACACTGAAGGTGCACAGAGAGTGAAGAGTTTTTGTAAGTTGGGAATAGATGGAGATGGAGCTGGAAATGTGAGAAGTCAAATGTACCTTTGTTGTAATCTGTGCAGATGAGTCATGGCTGGAGAAGTTGTCATGTCAGTCTGGGCCAGATAGAACAGTGAACTAGCCAAATCTAGGGTTGAGCGAAACGGGTCGGACAAACTCAAAAATCGCAGACTTTCGGCAAAATCGGGTTTCATGAAACCCGACCCGATCCTAGTGTGGGATGGCCATGAGGTCGCCGATCTGCGCTCAAAAGTTGCGTTTCATATGACGCTTTCAGCGCCATTTTTCAGCCAATGAAGGAGGACGCAGAGTGTGGGCAGCGTGATGACATAGGTCTCGGTCCCCACCATCTTAGAGAAGGACATGACAGTGATTGGCTTGCTTTCTGCGGCATCACAGGGGGTATAAAGGGGCGTGCATGCCGACCGCCATCTTACTTCTGCCGATCTTAGCATAGGGAGGGATTGCTGCAGCTTCATCAGAAGAAGGGATATAGTTAGGGAGGGAAGATTAACCCCCAAACTGCTTGTGCTGTAGCGATTTCCACTGTCCAACACCACCTTTTTTTTGCAGGGGCAGTGGAGGCTATATTTTTGTGCATCAGCTCTGTAGCTTATTAGGCTGCCTTATAAGGCTCCCTGATAGCTGCATTGCTGTTCGCACGCTGCTGTGCAAACCAACTGCTTTTTTAAAAGCAAAAATCCTGTTGCTCCTTTCTGCACAGTTATCTTGTTTATTTGTCCACACTTTTGTGTGCAGCAGTCCTTTTTATTGCTGCCATACTTGTCCTGAGATCATTGTAGGGAGACTGAAATTGTACTACAGTCCATGTATTTTTTCATGTATCTTCCAGACACTTTCTGCCACTTACATTGTTTTGTTTTATACACTGGGCCTGGGTTTTGGTTCAGTCTCCCCCCAAAAAAGTGAGATTCAAATTCTCACAAAGTGGATATACTTCAGTCCTGTTAGTTTGTCGTATGTCAGCCAGCCACTTTCTGCCACTTAGATTGCTTTGTTATATACACTGAGCCTGAGTTTTGGTTCAGTCTCCCCCCCAAAAAAGTGAGATTCAAATTCTCACAAAGTGGATATACTTCTGTCCTGTTAGTTTGTCGTATATCAGCCAGCCACTTTCTGCCACTTACATTGTGTTGTTTTATGCACAGGGCCTGAGTTTTGGTTCAGTCTCCCAAAAAAAAGGGAGATTTAAATTCTCAACAAGTTTATAGACACCTTCTACCTTGTTTTACAGTACCATATAATGGTTGTTATTTTGGTTAGATTTTCCAAAAAATGAGGAAGTCTGGTGGAAGAGCCCGTGGGCGGTAGTTGCCAGCTGGTACTGATGGTGGTGGTGGTGGTGTATCTGGTGGTAGTGGCAAAAGCACAATAGCACCTAAGGGTGGAGGTGTTGAGCCAGCGTCATCGTCTGGCTACCCAAGACCTCGAAGGCTCCCTTATCTGGGAGTAGGAAAACAGCTTTTAAAGCCGGAGCAGCAGGAAAAAGGTTTGGCTTTCCTTGCTGACTCAGCCTCTAGCTCTTTCGTCTCCTCTTCAGAAAGTTCCAAATATAGAAGCAGCGAGTCATCAGTGGATGCTCCCGGTCAGGAACAAGATGTTTCCTTGTGTCCGTCACCCAAACCAAAAGTGAAGGATGCATCAGGCGATACTACAGGTTACTCCATGGAGCTCTTTGCACATACCGTGCCTGGGTTAGAAAGGGAAATTGTTAACTGCCCATTATAAGATGAATCGGACATGGAGTGCACTGATGCACAGTCACAGCTAGATTACTATGCTGTTCCATTGACTCAGATCACTACATTGCCCTCGCAGTGTACTGAGCCAGAATCTGACCCTGATGAGACTATGGTGCCCCGTCCCGAACGCTATAGCACCTTACACGGTGACACAGAGGAAGGTGCACATGACATTGAAGAGGAGGTGATAGATGACCCAGTTGTTGACCCAGATTGGTAGCCATTGGAGGAAGAGGGTGCCGCTGCCAGTAGCTCAGATGATCCGCAGCAGCCATCTACATCGCAATGGCTGTCATCTGGCAGGCCCGTATCAGGCCAAAAACGTTTGTCAAAAACAAAAACAGTTTTAGGACAGCGTGGCCATCCGGTGAAAGTAGCACAGCGTGCAATGCCTGAAAAGGTATTCCATAGTAGGAAGAGTGTAGTGTGGCAATTTTTTAACCAAGATCCGAATGATCAGTGAAAAGTTATCTGTAAGAAATGCTCAAAGACCTTTAGCAGAGGGAAGAATCTTCAAAATTTAAATACAACGTGCCTGCTTAGACATTTAACCAGCATGCACTTGCAAGCCTGGACTAACTACCAAACGTCCCGTACCGTTGGTGCACCTGCTCAGAATGAAGGTAGTCAGCAACACTACATTGCTTCCCTCACTTTAAGCCCACCGGTTAGGACACCACCAGCAGCAAATGTGGAGGTATCGTCGCAAGGCCAAAGCAGTCAGGGAATCACAAGGTTATTGGTAGGAAACACTGTATGTAGGCCAACATCAAGAATACCATCACCAACCATCTCTCAATCCGCCATGTCCACCGCCACCACCGCTAGTTCCACCATATGCAGCTCTCCAGTCCAGCTCACCCTACAAGAGACTCTCGTTAGGAAAAGAAAGTACTCATCCTCTCATCCGTGTACACAGGGTTTGAACTCCCACATTGCTATACTAATCTTGTTAGAGATGATGCCCTACCGGTTGGTTAAAAGCGAAGCTTTCAAGACCTGATGGCCTATGCGGTACCACACTATGACCTACCCAGTCGGTACTTCTTTGCGAGAAAAGCCATCCCTGCCCTCCACCAGCATGTCAAAGACCGCATTGTTCATGCACTGAGGCAATCAGTCAGTGGAAAGGTGCACCTCACAACAGATGCATGGACCAGTAGGCATGGCCAGGGATGTTACGTGTCCATCAAGGCGCACTGGGTTAATGTGGTGGATGCAGGGTCCACAGGGGACAGCCAAGGTGGGACAGTTCTGCCTAGCCCACGGTCTAGGAAACAGTTGGCTGTAGGCGTTCGCCACCCCTCCTCCTCCTCCTCCTCCAGAAGCGAAAGCTCGTCCACAGAGCACATGACCACTCCATCCGCAGCTGCCATTGTTACACACAAGGTGTCCCATTATCAAACAGCTAGTGGTAAGCATCAGCAGGCTGTGTTACAAATGAAGTGTTTGGGCGAAAACAGACACACCGTGGAAGTACTGGCCGAGTTCTTGCAGCAAGAAACTCAGTCATGGCTGGGCAGTGTATGCAGCGCCCCAGAGTCCTGGTCATTGCAGTAATGTCGCTCTGCCACTAATGGGAGTGATGTTACGTCTGATGGCACTAAAGGAGTTCACCTGACCAGGTAGCACACAGACACTAGACTTCACACTCAGGCCACCAGGGGGAGTGGTTCTATCTAGTAGGCCACCCCTCACGCTCTTGTAAAACTGGGGGTTGGACAGGAAGTTAGGCAGAAAGTAGCTGGGAAGAGCTCGAGAGAGGACCTGTCAGGGGTGGGATCCTGGCAGAGTCCTAGAAAAGGGACAGATCGTTACGGAGTTGTGCCTGTGCCTTACAGCGGCAGACTCCTAAGAAAGGACAAGAAGCGAGGTTTATTGTGGAGAAGTGAGAAACGGGAATACAGGAAAAAGGAGATAATACCAGAAGGAGTCGTGCCTCAAGATCAGCAACATCCTTCTGAGGCGCGTAGCCGGTGGCCGGAACACCGAGAAAGTAAGAGACTTCACGCATTACTTTAAACTACGGCCGGATAGTTAACCATAGGTTGGCTGTCTCACCATTACACCTAACGAAGACAACGGAGGCAAACTGTGGGAGAGGGGCGTCCCTAGGGTCCCTATAAAATAGCTCCAGGCCTACCCCATCATACGGGTGCGTCCTAGCCATATCATCTGGGGGACGGAGAGAGAGAGAGAGAAAGAACAGAAATATACATGACAGTTGTGAGGACTATCCCGTGGTGCTCAGCAGGGAAGTACTACAACACACAGGCGCTAGAAGGTAGACACTGATTTCCACCTGTAAAGGGAACTCTGGATGTGCCTTCGGACTGGCCGGTCTCAGCCAGCCCTGTTAACAGTATTCTGGATTGCGGATCCTGAAGCCTTCAGTAAAGAGGTAAAGAGACTGCCACCCTGTGTCCTCGTTATTCACCACGACCTGTGAAGGAACAAATTATGAAAGATTCTCCATTTTGTTCTAGATTCTCCATTTTGTGTTTTTGACTCCATTTTCTTGTTGCTTAAAGATAAATTCTGTTATTTAATTAGGTAAAAGGTTACAGCTGCCATGAAGTGACTTTATCTTGTTGTTCACAAGCCTGGTATGCAACTAGGCTATGGTTCATAATTGGTATAAAGACCTTGAGTCTTCTGACTCAAGCCAGATAATAGATTCAGCTGCGACTTCAGTGTGCTATTCTCATGCCTACTAATGTGACTTTGAAAAGGTGCACTGTCCTGAACCCCGCTACTTTTCTCCTAGTTCCCCTGGATCCAAAGGGGGGAGGAGTAGGTGACATGAAAAAGGACACTCTTTTTCCTTCTAGAATGGATCCAGAGGAACAAGATCAGGTTTCCAAACCACATGATTGTCTAGAATTGATGTCTCAGGAAACGGCTGGTCTCTAGTGTGCCCATTCTAATGCTGATTTTGAGCTTTTTGTAGATGGATCCCGTCACCAAGCTGACCAAGGACGCTACTGTACCAGATATGCTGTGGTCTCAGAACATGAGGTAATCAAGGCAGAGTCAATGCCAGCTCATATGTCTGCACAAGAAGCAGAGCTCAAGGCGCTCATAGAAGCATGCAAACTAGCAGAAGGTAAGACTGTAAATATCTACACTGATTCCAGGTATGCCTTTGGCATTGCACACGGTTATGGGCCTATCTGGAGAGCCAGGGCTTTCCTGACAGCAAATGGCCACCCCTTTAAACATGCTGAGGCAGTCCAGCAATTTATGAATGCACTACAGCTTCCCACCCAAGCAAGCATCATAAAGGTAAAGGCACATACCAAAGGCACTGATGGACGGACAAAGGGTAACGCACTGGTAGACCAGGCTGCCAAGAAAGCAGCAAGCACTCCTGTAGCCTCTAAAGTACATCACCTAGACACCCCACCATCTCCACTTGTGTTGAAAGACATCTTAGCCCGGATACAAGAACAGGCAAGTAAGGAGGAGAAAAATAGGTGGCAAAAGATAGGGGCTTGCTCTGATACCATCACTGGACTATGGGGGAGGGGTGAAAAGGTCTGCCTACCACAGGTACTGTACCCAACGATGGCACAGGTTCTGCACGGGAATGTGCACCACTCGAAGACGGCCATGTGTGACACCCTATAGAAACAATGGATTGCCCCCGGGTTTTCCACCTGCGCAGAAAAGGCAGGTACAGAGCTGCATGATATGTGTCACACATAATCAGGGTAGGACAGTGAAAACTCCATCCAAACACACTCCCCGGCCCCTGTACCCATTCCGGAGACTGCAGATTGATTATATTCAGTTGCCCAGGGTAGGGACGTATGAGTATGTGTTGGTCTGCATTGATTTATTTTCAGGTTGGCCAGAAGCCTACCCAGTTGCCAAAGCTACGGCTAAGACAACGGTAAAGAAGCTGATGGCTGAGATCATATGCAGGTATGGAATTCCTGAAGTCATTGAAAGCGATCGGGGTTCCCATTTTACTGGAGAGATCATGTCAGAGGTAATGGCAGCACTGGGGGTAAGTCAAGCATTGCATACTCCATCCACAGAGTAGTGGAAGAGTGGAGAGACTAAATGGAACTCTTAAGCTTAAAATCCAGAAGGCAATGGCAGAGACTGGTAAACCATGGACAGAATGCCTTCCTCTAGCTTTGTTTTCAGTAAGATATACCCCAAACAGGAAGACAGGACTGTCACCGTATGAGATTCTGTTTGGCAGGAGCCCCAATTTTGAATGTTTCTTTCCACAACAGTTGCAACTCAAGTACCAGGACTTGACTAGCTATGTGCAGGCCTTACATGGACACCTTGCCAAAGTGCATTTAACTGTCTTCAGTTCTCTTCCAGACCCAGACAAGGTTCCTGGACACCATCCCTTTGTGCCAGGAGACCTGGTGTATGTGAAAAAGTTTGTGCGCAGAGATTGCCTCCAACCAAGATTTGAAGGACCCCACACGGTGATCCTGGTCACCCCCGCTGCAGTAAAGCTGGAAGGAAGGCCGACGTGGATCCACGTATCGCACTGCAAGCTGGTCAAACAGACTAGTAGCAAATAAGGGGAAATAATGTTTTGGTTTTCGTATTTTCTATATTATTATTGGTAACCACATGGGACAGCCTAAATTCCCCAATATCCTTGAATAA
The DNA here is from genome assembly GCF_051348905.1 of Ranitomeya variabilis. Classification (NCBI taxonomy): domain Eukaryota; kingdom Metazoa; phylum Chordata; class Amphibia; order Anura; family Dendrobatidae; genus Ranitomeya; species Ranitomeya variabilis. The sequence goes on from NC_135234.1 coordinate 79,439,281, forward strand.
TAAGTTTGTACAATATCATGAAAGATTAGTAGTACAGATGGGTATAGCCAATAAAATTGTCAGTTCTATTTTCATTTACCCTATGATTACACAAATGTGGGATAAATTGCTTAGGGCCACAGACTATCTAGATGATCAAATTTGGGATATATTGGATTTACTTAATATTACTGTTGTTGTCCAAAACCAACTTATCATAGTCACTAATCAATATACTATAGTACTGGATTACTTAACAGCGGCACAGGGTGGTATGTGTCAGGTTATTGGACCCGCATGCTGTCATTATACAGATCCCAATAGCACCATGAAGTTAAAGTTACAGGATATTTAAAGACTCAGAGATTAATATGATAAAGACAATGACCGTAATAAGGACAGTTGGTGGGCAGGCACCTTCTCCTTTCTTAATCCAGCCAATTGGTTTAAGGGATTGTTATATATGTAATACTAAAACTTGTTTTTTGGTGTATTTCTGTATGTATTAGGAAATTCTGCACTAAGATAACTAATGATGAAACCAAAAGCGTTGCCACCCCTGCTCTTCTCTACACCGATTTCACAAAGTTACCTGATGAAGATGTTGAAGCCAAGCGCATGGCTATCTTCAAAAGATCCCCACTACTGTTATCAATAATTGTTATTCGTAAATTCTAGTATACTGGGGGGACGGGTACGCCGCAACAGCCATGGCTGGTAACATGGCACCAGTTATGTGAAGACCAGTACCCCTCGAGCTTAGAGCTTGGGATAGTACCTCTGATGCTGGACATTAATTAACAAAATTTATCTAGGGGGGAATGTGAAGGAACAAATTATGAAAGATTCTCCATTTTGTGCTAGATTCTCCATTTTGTGTTTTTTGACTCCATTTTCTTGTTGCTTAAAGATAAATTCTGTTATTTAATTAGGTAAAAGGTTACAGCTGCCATGAAGTGACTTTATCTTGTTGTTCACAAGCCTGGTATGCAACTAGGCTATGGTTCATAATTGGTATAAAGACCTTGAGTCTTCTGACTCAAGCCAGATAATAGATTCGGGGGTGTATCACTATACAAGACTGAGGCATCTGTTAGAAAAACACATACTATGCCAAAAAGACATGACCATATCTGTAGTTTCCATTTTTCCTGTATTCTTATGGGTTAAGTTTTTCCTGCATTCTTATAGGTTAAGAACTGTGAGCATGTTCTTATGCTGATTGGTTGAAGTATAATTTCTATGACTATCAAAACTCATACACAATAAAACGGGGGCCAGAGATCAGCTCGATCCCCCATACAGAGACACATGTCTCCATCTGGTCATTTTCAGTTGCCGGCAACGCCCTGTAGATTAATTTGGAAATCACTGAGTTAACCGTGAAGGATCAATTTAGATCCTCCCTCAACAGACCTACACAACGCACCATTATCTCATCTTTCATTGGACGCCCCTTAGCAGGGTCACAGACCGGGTCTAGCCACCGTGACGACCCCAGAACTGAGACAGAGAGGCCCGGTACCGAGTACCCCGCGGCCCTCCATCTGGGGGCGCTCCAAACTTGGCATCACGAACAGGATTTACTTAAGCCTGACGAATCAGGTCATGTGTGCCTTGGAACTGTGATTGAACTGTGCTTGATTTATTGCAAAGACTGCGTGTTGCTATTTGCTGCCAAAATCCGCCATCGCCGCGCACGAAGGGAGGAGCCATAGCTTCGTGGGCAGAGTCGGTCAAAAAGAGTGCGGAACCAGAAGACACAGTAAAGCGACGATCCCAGAAGAGGAACACCAACTTCCAGCAGGTTAGCAGGGGGAAGGAGCGGCCATGTCTGAGTCGGGGGGAGCAGAGGCGGCAGTCGCAGCCGTAGACCCAGAGGCGCCTGCGGTCCCCACGGTAGACGCAGCCGCGGGCCTTGTACCACAGCTGGCTGCCGCAGAGCTCGCCGCCCCTATCCGCCAGCTGGAGGCTGCTGCGGCTACAACAGCCATAATGCCCTTCTCTATGCCGTACCTACCTGGAGCAGCCTGGCTCCCGCGATACTCTGGAGAGTCACATACATTAACTGACTTTAAAGAAGGGATCTGCAGCCTTCTCGAGTTCTATCCCTTGACGGAGCCTCAGAAAGTTCATATGATAACAGGCCAACTCTTTGGGGCGGCTCTGAGAGAAGTGAAGTCCTGGCCCGCCGCGGATAAGGGAACTGCACAGCAGGTCTTTGCAAAGCTCAAAGCCACCTTTGACACCCGCACTGCTACGGAAATTAAGTTGACTTTCTATGGGTGTAAACAGAGGCCACAGGATAGTTTACGAGACTATGCCCTTAACCTCCAGGAGGCGCTGCGGGCCATCAAGCAGAGTGACCCCGGCAGCATGCAAGATGAAGATAAACTCCTGAAAGAGCGGTTCATTGAGGGGCTCCTGTGCAGCCACCAAAGGGGTCAACTGCACTTCCTGGCCATGCAGAATCCAGACCTCACTTTTGCGCAATTCAAGGATAAAGCCATCCAGGCGCTACAAGAGCGACAACCCAGCCGTGCAGTGCCTCCCAGGCGTCAAGCTCTCACATACCACCAGGAGGTGGCGTCGGATGCCCCAGTCGCTGCCGAGGCCGATGCCCAGATCCTAGAGGACGATTCCCCCGCAGGACTCCGCCTCCAGATGCAGGAGCTGACCAAGAGCGTTGCTGCCCTATCCCAGATCGTGCAGTCCCTACAGGAGGCCCCCAAGGAGAAGATCCAGCTGGCCTCCAGACCAGAGAATGTCCCCTGGATGCGACAGAGGAGGACTCCGCTGACCAGAGGCAGGGACGACGATCGCTTTCATCGGGACGGATGACCTATCTGCCGCCGCTGTCATCAGGTGGGCCACCTTGCAAGGTACTGTCATTTAAACGAGCAACCCCTGGGGCAGAGGGCCAACCCCCAGGAGTAGGACGATCAGGCCCGCAGCATTGGAGAGCCAAATACATTGGAGGGCGACCAGTTCTTCCTATTGTGATCGATGGTATCCCCATGAACGCTTTGCTGGACACCAGTTCTCAGGTGACGACTATGCCTTACGTGCTTTATAAACGGTATTGGGAGGACACCGATATTACTCGTGGCCCCGATGACGATTTCACCATAATAGCCAGTAATGGTCAGCCATTGCCACAAGTGGGGTATAAGGAGGTCACCATCAAAGTGGGGCGGGTGGAATTGAAGGCCCAAGGGATTGTAATTGTTGATATTGACCGCCGTGAATGTAATCCCATGATGACCATTGGTACTAATGTTATAGAAAATTGTCTTGCAGAAGTTATTGTCCTATTACAACAGGTAGCAGAAACAGCTGGCTACAGTGAACAACTTGCCCTGCAAAAAGGATTTGGTGTCGGGAATTACACGTGGGCACTGACTCTACCCCACCTCACCAGAAACGGGGCTTACAGGGTGGTACGAGCGGGTCTTTAGCAAACACCCCCTAGATTTTGGGCAGGTAAAAGGGATCCAACATCATATCCCCACAGGGGATCACCGACCCATAAAAGAGAGATACCGTCCTGTACCCCCAGCTCATTATCAGTGTGCCAAGGACATGTTGCGAGAGATGAAGGAGGCTGGGGTAGTGAGGGACAGTTGTAGCCCCTGGGCAGCTCCATTAGTCCTCGTTAAGAAGAAAGATGGCACAATGAGAATGTGTGTGGATTATAGGCAGTTAAATCGCATTACACATAAAGATGCATACCCACTGCCTAGGATAGAGGAGTCCCTGGCCGCTTTAAAATCTGCTAACTACTTCTCTACCTTGGATCTCACCAGTGGGTATTGGCAGACAAGGAGAAGACGGCCTTCACGACGCCGATGGGGCTCTGTGAATTCAACTACATGCCCTTCGGATTGTGCAACGCCCCGGGGACATTCCAGAGGATGATGGAGTGCTGTCTGGGGCACAAGAACTTTGAAACCATACTGCTGTATCTGGACGATGTCATTGTCTTCTCTAAGACCTATGAAGACCATCTGAAGCACCTGGCCGAGGTGTTTGAAGCCCTGTCCAACTTCGGCTTAAAGGTGAAACCATCCAAATGCCACCTGCTGAAACCCAAGGTACAGTATCTAGGCCATGTGGTGAGTGCCGAAGGAGTGGCCCCAGACCCCGACAAGGTTACGGTGATTAAGGACTGGCCGAAACCCAGCAACCTCCATGAAGTCCGGCAGTTCCTCGGGTTGGTAGGCTATTACAGGAGGTTCATCAAGGACTTCACCAAGAAGGCCGCACCATTGCAAGATCTATTGGTGGGCCAATCCAAGAAGACCAAGGGGAAGAATACCCCATTTGATTGGAACGAAGGACTGGATGGATCATTCACTTGCTTGAAGCTGGCGCTGATGGGAAAAGAGGTACTGACCTACCCTGAATATGATCAACCGTTTGTACTGTATACGGATGCCAGCAATGTAGGACTGGGAGCTGTGTTGTCCTAGATCCAGAAAGGCAAGGAGAGGGTAATCGCTTACGCCAGCAGGAAACTTCGTCCCACGGAAAGGAACCCTGATAACTACAGTTCCTTCAAGCTGGAATTCCTCGCCATTGTTTGGGCAGTGACGGAGAGGTTCAAGCACTACCTGGCTTCAGCAAAATTCACCGTCTTCACGGATAACAATCCACTAACACACTTGGACACCGCCAAACTCGGGGCCTTGGAACAGCGGTGGATGGCCCGGCTGTCCAATTACGACTTCACCATCAAGTACCGGGCAGGACACAAGAATGCGAATGCCAATGCCTTGTCCCGGATGCCCAATTTGCCGGAAACGGGGGAGGACCCGGAGGCACTTGAAGAAGTAGAGATGCCCGCTTTTCATCGCCCCAAAGCCACTCAGTACTCCCATCATGTGAAGAACAGGCACAGAAACAACCAGGATGCCACACTGAATCCCCTGCCCCACCACGGGTGGGCAGAGACCCAGGATGGTGACCCTGCGGTCCGTCGGGTGAAATAGCTCCTGACGCAGGCAGGTTTGCATCCCGGCCCAGATGATCCACAAGAAACCCAACAGCTGTGGAAGGGGAGAAGCAAACTGTTTATTCACGATGGTAAGCTGTGCCGAAGAAGTATCGACCCCCGAACTCATGAATTGGTGTGGCAGATAGTGGCTCCCAGGCAAGATGCGCCAATGGTTCTGGGAGCGTACCACAATGGGGCTGGACACTTCGGGTGGAGAAAGTTGGAGAGACTACTCCGAGGGTGATTCTATTGGATTGGCATGAAAAGAGCCATCGAGAAGTGGTGTCGGGAGTGTGGCCCGCGCAGCCTACGCAGGAAGGACCGTGACAGCCAACGGGCTCCTTTACAGCCCATCATCACCAAACGGCCGCTAGAACTGGTCACGCTAGACCACGTGAAGCTGACGCCTAGCCGGTCGGGCTATATTTATGCTCTCGCCATCGTGGATCATTACTCCAGGTTCCTGGTGGTTGTACCTGTCAAGGATCTAACAGCCAGGACGGCCGCCAAAACCTTCTAGCAGTACTTCTGTAGGCCCCATGGGTACCGGGAGAAGATACTGACCGATCAGGGGCCAGCATTTGAGGCGAAGGTTTTCCAGGAGTTCTGCAATCTGTACGGGTGTAAGAAGATCAGAACCACACCGTACCACCCACAAACCAACAGGATGTGTGAAAAGATGAACCAAGTGGTGATCGACTTATTGAAGACCTTGCCTGTAGAGGAACGGAACTTGTGGCCAACAAAGTTGCCCGACCTGGTAGACATGTACAACCACATCCCAGTGAATTCTACCAACTGCACTCCAGCGTACCTGATGCGAGGAAGGTCTAGTAAGTTGCCCGTTGATCTGGACATGGGGGTTCTAACCCCCGAAGACACCTCGCCGGATGTCGATTGGGATACGGAGAGGCAGCAAAGGTACCGCAAAGTACAGGAATGCATGGAAAGGAGTCTCGCTCAGGCCAGGCAAAAACAGGAAAGGGACTACAACCAGCATGCTCCTGCGATTCCCTTGCCACCTGGTGAACAGGTACTCAAGCGGAAGAGAAGGCTACACAAACTTGACGACCAGTGGGAAGCGGAACCGTATACCATCCTGCCGTCCGATTTCGACAATATTAAAGTCTGTCTCATCAGCAAAGATGGAGGGGAAACCTCAACGGCAATATCCAGAGACCACCTTAAGGTATGCCCCGAAAAGTTGAGGGAGAAGGAAACAGATCCAAGAGCCTCTCCACCTGTAGAAGAGGAGAAGACGATACATACCTCTTCTTGGCAATTTTCCCCAGTCTTGGACTCAAATAAATCAGGCCATCGTGGTACCTGTCTTAACGTTTCGTCAACCGAACCCGCCTGAACTAGACATGATGCCAGATCCTCCGGCCCCGCAATCACCACAGACCCTGCCGGACGATGCCATGCCCACTGTCGGACCGGCGGAGCCTCCCTCTGCTATCGGCAAATCTGCCATACCCACTGTTGGTAGCAGCAGCTCTGAGAGATCCAGCATGCCAGTGCTACCCAGACTCACTAGGAGCGTAGCTAGAAGGCAGTGCACTACACCAGTGGTAGCAAGCATAGCGAGCCCTGCTAGGCCAATAGCAACCCCTGCACTACGGAGGTCTACACCTAGCACCAAGAATCAGACTCCCCTTCGCTACAAAACTTGGAGGTATTAACTAAAGTTGCTAATTGTGTTTGTGTAAATATCTATGTTACAAGTTTAAAAATGGACAACGGAGCAGTGGACAGTGAATTGCTCCAAAACTTTGAAAAGGGACCCCTTTGTTTACCCGGGGTCCCTGCTGTTTTAAAGTTACAACCACTGAACTGGGAGTCATGAACTGTGCATGACCGAAACTTTCGCAACGTTCAAGTGTTCTCACCTCCCATAAAGGGAAGCACTGTTATGTTTAATTGTTTATAGTATTTCAAAGTTTTATGTGTTTTCTGTTAACATGTATTGTTTTTCTTATTCTCCCAGTCTGGGAGTACTGGATTTAACCGGGGGGGAGTGCAGCGCCCCAGAGTCCTGGTCGTTGCAGTAATGTCGCTCTGCCACTAAGGGGAGTGATGTTACGTCTGATGGCACTAAAGGAGGTCACCTAACCAGGTAGCACACACACACTAGACTTCACACTCCGGCCACCAGGGGGAGTGGTTCTATCTAGTAGGCCACCCCTCACGCTCTGGTAAAACTGGGGGTTGGACAGGAAGTTAGGCAGAATGTAGCTGGGAAGAGCTCGAGAGAGGACCTGTCAGGGGTGGGATCCTGGAAGAGTCCTAGAAAAGGGACAGATCGTTACGGAGTTGTGCCTGTGCCTTACAGCGGCAGACTCCTAAGAAAGGACAAGAAGCGAGGTTTATTGTGGAGAAGTGAGAAACGGGAATACAGGAAAAAAGAGATAATACCAGAAGGAGTCGTGCCTCAAGATCAGCAACATCCTTCTGAGGCGCGTAGCCAGTGGCCGGAACGCCGAGAAAGTAAGAGACTTCACGCATTACTTTAAACTACGGCCGGATAGTTAACCATAGGTTGGCTGTCTCACCATTACACCTAACGAAGACAACGGAGGCAAACTGTGGGAGAGGGGCATCCCTAGGGTCCCTATAAAATAGCTCCAGGCCTACCCCGTCATACGGGTGCTTCCTAGCCATATCATCTGGGGGACGGAGAGAGAGAGAGAGAGAGAAAGAACAGAAATATACACGACAGTTGTGAGGACTATCCCGTGGTGCTCAGCAGGGAAGTACTACAACACACAGGCGCTAGAAGGTAGACACTGATTTCCACCTGTAAAGGGAACTCTGGATGTGCCTTCGGACCGGCCGGTCTCAGCCAGCCCTGTTAACAGTATTCTGGATTGCGGATCCTGAAGCCTTCAGTAAAGAGGTAAAGAGACTGCCACCCTGTGTCCTCGTTATTCACTGCGACCTACACCACGCACCATTAGCTCATCTTTCATTGGACGCCCCTTAGCAGGGTCACGGACTGGGTCTAGCCACCATGATGACCCCAGAACAGAGACAGAGAGGCCCGATACCGAGTACCCCGCGGCCCTGCGTCTGGGGGCGCTCCATGTACATCTTGAGGCAGGCAAGGTAGTCAGTGATAATGGAAGGAATTTTATTGCTGCCATAGCCCTTTCAGAACTGAAACACATACCTTGCCTGGCTCACACCTTGAACCTGGTGGTGCAGTGCTTCCTCAAAAATTATCCGGAGTTACCAGCCCTGCTCCTGAAGGTGCAAAGACTTTGCTTGCACATCCGCCGGTCGCCCGTACACTCCAGCCGTATGCTGAACCGTCAGCGATCGCTGAATCTTCCCCAGCACCGCCTAATAATCGACGTTGCAACAAGGTGGAACTCCACACTGCACATGGTTCAGAGGCTGTGCGAACAGAGGCCTGCTGTAATTTGTAATTATACACGGGCAGGCACTTGGATGGCAGACATGGAGTTGTCTGGTGTGCAGCGGTTGAAGCTACAAGACCTCTGTCAAGTCCTTCAGTGTTTTGGGGAATGCGCACGGCTGGTAAGTGCAGACGATGCCATCATAAGCATGAGCATCCCACTAATGCGTCTGCTGATGCAAAGTTTGACGCACATTAAGGAGCAGGCGTCTGCAGCCGAGGAGGAGGGAAGCCTTGATGACAGTCAGCCATTATCTGCTCAGGGGACTCTCCTGGACGAGGTGGCGGACGAAGTAGAGGAGGAGGAGGATGTTGGGGATGAATATTTATGGGAGGAGGATGCTTCTCAGGGGGCAATAGAAACTGGTGGCGTTGCAAGGTCAGGTACAGGGTTTTTGCGGGACACAAGTGATGTTGATTTGCAAGAAAGTGCTCCTCAACCCAGCACAAGCAGTGAATTGACACCTGGAACATTGGCCCACATGGCTGAGTATGCCTTGTGTATCCTAAAAAGGGACCCACGCATTATCAAAATGATGACCGATGACGATTACTGGTTGGCCTGGCTCCTGGATCCACAATATAAGGGAAAATTACAAAATATCATGCCACATGAGAACCTTGAGCAAATATTGGCTACCAAACAAGCAACTCTTGTAGACCGTTTGGTTCAGGCATTCCCAGCACACAGCGGCGGTGATGGTTCTCACAGAAGCCGTAGGGGGCAACATGGCAGAGGTGTTAGAGGTGCACAAATCCGAAGTGGTGTTGGACAGAGGGCTTTTATGACCAGGTTGTGGAGTGATTTCGCAATAATAATAATAATAATTTTTATTTATATAGCGCCAACATATTCTGCAGCGCTTTACAAATTATAGAGGGGACTTGTACAGACAATAGACATTACAGCATAACAGAAATCACAGTTCAAAATAGATACCAGGAGGAATGAGGGCCCTGCTCGCAAGCTTACAAACTATGAGGAAAAGGGGAGACACGAGAGGTGGATGGTAACAATTGCTTTAATTATTTGGACCAGCCATAGTGTAAGGCTCGGGTGTTCAAGTAAAGCTGCATGAACCAATTAACTGCCTAAGTGTGTAGCAGTACAGACACAGAGTGCTATTAACTGCATAAAGTGTATGAGAACATGATGCGAGGAACCTGATTATGTTTTGTTTTTTTTAATAGGCCACACAGGGATAGTTAGGTTAATGCGCTGAGGCGGTAGGCCAATCTGAACAAATGAGTTTTTAGGGCACACTTAAAACTGTGGGGATTGGGGATTAATCGTATTAACCTGGGTAGTGCATTCCAAAGAATCGGCGCAGCACGTGTAAAGTCTTGGAGACGGGAGTGGGAGGTTCTGATTATTGAGGATGCTAACCTGAGGTCATTAGCGGAGCGGAGGGCACGGGTAGGGTGGTAGACTGAGACCAGAGAGGAGATGTAGGGTGGTGCTGAGCCATGGAGTGCTTTGTGGATGAGGGTAGTAGTTTTGTACTGGATTCTGGAGTGGATGGGTAGCCAGTGTAATGACTGGCACAAGGTAGAGGCATCGGTGTAACGGTTGGTGGGGAATATGATCCTGGCAGCAGCATTCAGGACAGATTGGAGCGGGGAGAGTTTGGTAAGAGCGATTAGTAGAGAGTAACAATAGTCCAGACGAGAATGAATAAGTGAAACAGTAAGAGTTTTTGCAGAGTCGAAAGTAAGAAAGGGGCGAATTCTAGAAATGTTTTTGAGATGCAGATAAGAAGAGCGAGCCAGTGATCGGATGTGGGGGGTGAATGAAAGCTCGGAATCAAGGATGACCCCAAGGCAGTGGGCATGTTGCTTTGGAGTAATGGTGGAACCGCACACGGAGATGGCAATGTCAGGCAAAGGTAGGTTAGTAGAGGGAGGAAACACGAGGAGTTCAGTTTTTGACAGGTTCAGTTTCAGATAGAGGGAGGACATGATGTTAGAGACAGCGGTAAGACAATCACTGGTGTTTTCTAAAAAGGTCGGCATGATAACAGGAGAAGAGGTGTATAATTGGGTGTCGTCAGCATAGAGATGGTACTGGAAACCAAATCTGCTGATTGTTTGTCCAATAGGGGCAGTATACAAAGAGAAGAGGAGGGGGCCTAGGACTGATCCTTGAGGAACCCCAACAGTAAGGGGAAGGTGAGAGGAGGAGGAACCAGCAAAACATACAGTGAAGGATCGGTCAGAGAGATAGGAGGAGAACCAGGAGAGAACGGTGTCCTTGAGGCCGATGGAGCGGAGCATAGTGAGGAGGAGCTGATGATCCACAGTATCGAATGCTGCGGAGAGTTCCAAGAGAATTAGCATGGAGTAATGACCATTAGATTTAGCTGTTAGTAGGTCATTAGAGACTTTAGTGAGGGCAGTTTCAGTAGAGTGTAAAGAGCGGAAGCCAGATTGAAGAGGGTCGAGAAGAGAGTTATCTGAGAGATAGTGGGTAAGACGGGAGTGGACCAGGCGTTCCAGCAGTTTGGAGATGAAGGAAAGGTTAGAGACAGGTCTATAATTAGCGGCACAGTTTTGGTCAAGGGAGGGTTTTTTAAGTAATGGATGTATGATGGCATGCTTAAATGAGGAGGGAAAAATACCGGAAGTGAGAGAAAGGTTGAATATTTTTGTTAGGTGAGAGGTGACAGCCGGGGAAAGGGACTGGAGGAGGTGTGATGGAATGGGGTCACTGGTGCAAGTGGTCGGGCGAGAAGATGCAAGGAGCCTGATTACTTCTTCTTCTGTAACTGGTTCAAAGGCAGAGAGTGAACTAGATGCAGTGGGGGAGGGAGGACAGTGACCGCTGACACGACAGGTACTGCTGCATCGATTCAAAGTGACAGGAGACAGCATTTGTCCAGTATGGTTACGAACTACTTTTCCTCCCTTATCGATGTTCTCCCTCACAGGTCATTCCCCTTTGATTAATGGGCATCTAAAATAGACACCTGGCCTGAATTGGCAGAATATGCATTACAGGAGCTCGCTTGCCCTGCTGCTAGTGTGCTATCAGAAAGAGTCTTCAGTGCTGCTGGTTCAATACTGACCGAAAAAAGGACACGTCTGGCTACCCGAAATGTTGATGATCTAACCTTCATTAAAATGAACCAATCATGGATTTCAAATTATTTTGCCCCACCTTCCCCTGCTGACACGTGGCTTGCCTGAAAAATGTCTTGCTTTTGGCCTCCTCTTACTGACTTCTCCAATTCCTCCATTTGAAGCTGCTGAATGTCCACCATAGGCCATTTTTATACCTCCCTAAATGGGCTGACTCCCCCCACAGGGCCGTGGTCACCACCTGGCGCAAGCACCCATGCTAGTGCCGTTTGCCTGGACAGGTGGGTGGGCCCACTCTTGGGCGACGGCACTGGCACAGGGTCCCTCATAGTACAATGAAGTGTCTCTGACGGTGGTGGTGCACAACCAACGTCAGACACACCGTCGTAATATGAGGGGCCCTGTGCCAGTACCACCGCCCACGAGAGAGTGTTCCCCCCAGCTCGAACAGTGCTCTACCACTTGCAATACTTACCTCTCCCTGCTCTACCACTGTGTAGTCTGTGCTGTTAAATCATTCAATGGCACTGCCAATACAAATTTGTTGAAATGATAGATGATAGTTAAAATATACAGGGGCCCTGGCCTCCATTTAGACCAGTTAATACTTTGCGCCTACTACCACTGTCTGCTACTCAGCAGAGGAGCCCACCCCTGTACCTAGCTATGCCACCTGTTTATTTATGAACAATTTTTTGGCAGACATTTAGCCCACTTTATTATTTGGGCCTACTAACTGTGTCTGCCACTCATTACAGTTTTCCTCCACTGAACAAAGCAATGCCGACTGTTTAGTCCTGTTACCACATTTGAACTGCATTTAGCCCACTTTATTATTTGGGCCTATATCTGTGTTTCCTCCTCATCCTGCCCATTGCCCAGCCACTGCTAGATGAGTCTGCTGGTACATTGACCCAAACCACTACATTCCCCTTGCACTCTACACAGCCAGAATCTGACCCTGCTGAAAGTCAGGTTCCCCTTCCCGCATACTATACCACCTTACACGGGGACAAAGAGGAAGGTGCAGATGAAAGTGCAGGTTCCTTCATCAGGTGGGGGGCATACTCGTTGGCGACATCACTGGCACAGGGCCCCTCATAGTACGCAAAAGTGTCTCTGTCGGTGGGAGGCGCCACCCGCCGTCAAACACACCGCCGTACTATGAGAGACCCTGTGCCAGTGCCAATGCCAACGAGTGGGCCCCCCCTGCTTGCTCAGGATCACAGCACTTGCAAAGTTGAAATACTTACCTCTCCCTGCTCTACCGCGAAACCCGACTCGATCCGAAAAAAGTAAAAGTCGCTCAACTCTAGCCGAATCAGAAAGAACGTCTTGTGTAAGTTACTATATATAACTGTATTGTAATTATTGTTCTGCAGAACTGGTATCTACCAATATACGGTTACTGTAAGGTTGTAATGTTGCTCTTTTTAGGTAACATTTTTTTTTTATTTAGTAGCAGCTTAAAGGGAACCTGTCACCCCCCCAGGCGTTTGTAACTAAAAGAGCCACCTTGTACAGCACTAATGCTGCATTCTGACAAGGTGGCTCTTTTAGTTCTTGGTGCTGTAACTGCAGGAATAATCAATTTTGCAATTTGCCCAAAATACCTTGAAATAGTCCCGGGGGCAGGTCTTTCCCCTCCTAATGCAGACGCAGCACCGCCGTCACTCATCCTTTCTTGGCGCCTGCCCTGCAGGTGCGCTGCCTGTGATCCCGCCCCGCAGTGTCTTCTGATTTATTCACACTGTGGGGCGGGATCTCGGGCAGCGCGGCAGCCCAGGCGCAGTCAGCAAGACTTCAAATTATGTCAGAAGACGGGAAGCGCTAATTGCGCATGCCCAAGGCAAAAGATAACAGCACAGGCGCCGGGACAGTTGAAAACAATGCTGAGGCTCCAAGAGGGCATGAGTGACGGCGGTGCTGCGTCTGCATTAGGGGGGGAAAGACCTGCCCCCATGACTATTTTAAGGTATTTTGGACAAATTGCAAAATCGATTATTTCTGCAGTTACAGCACGAAGAACTAAAAGAGCCACCTTGTCAGAATGCAGCATTAGTGCTGCACAAGTTGGCTCTTTTAGTTACAAACGCCTGGGGGGGTGACAGGTTCCCTTTAATGTGATTCAGCCATTATAGTAAAAGGTGTATGGTGGTATCATTGGTCTTTGTATAGAATGTAGTTTCATGTAGAGGTAATGGTGATATTATAATATTATGTATTCGCAGTGTAGTTATGATAGTAGTAGGCACTGTGTAGCCGTATTGTTGTAAGTATGTTTGTAAGTAAGCTCCGTTATTGCACCATATCTAAGCAGTAAGCTTGGTTCTGGTACTGTATGAATGTAGTAATCTTGATTATGGTACCGTATGTATGCCATAATCTCGGGTCTGCTCCAGTTTCTATGTAGCAGGCTTGATTACAAGTAGTAGACTTATTAAGCTTGTGTCAGGACTCTGAACATTTTTTATTACCTTTTGTGCATTACTGCCCTTTTCCAAGATGGCGTCTTTGGTCTTATGTGCACTGTGTCTTCCTGCTATAAAACTCCACCCCAGCCTTCAGTCTGTGCTAGAGTATTCTGCCTTGCATCCAGCTCCTGACCTCTGGTGACTCCCTGGCTATACACCTGCTCCTGTGAACCTGTGTGGTTATCCTGCTACTCTGCTCTGAGTTCCTGCTGCATACACCAGTTCCAGTAATCCTCCTTCATCTGCTGCTCGTGTTTACTTCCATCTGCATTTGCTGGACATGTAAGCTGTTCCTGCTCTGCAATAACCTGAGACTATTACCCAGGCCTCCCTGGTTGAGCTAAGATATTATTTGAACTGCCTTATAAGCATATCTATCTGTGTTTTGGACTAAGCAAGGACTTATTCGTGTCAAGTATCCTCAAGAATAATTGTGCTTCATAGACTTTCTGCGTGATTGCATTTTCCTCTGAAGTTTCCTATAGACTGCTAAGCTGCATTTAATATTTACTCCAAGTGTTGTGGACTTGAGTTTCTCTCTGCACCTGTTTGAATCACCATGTGATAATATAGATTTTACCACTTATACAACTGTGTCCTGTAGTTGTCTTGTTCCACGCAAAGAGTCTCCTGATTTATCCCCTATAATTATTACAGCTTGGTTCTGCTGCCTTATCTCTGTAGTAAACTCGGTTCTGCTCCCTTATCTCTGTAGTAAGCTATGTTCTGCTCCAGTATCTCTGCAATAAGCTCGGTTCTGCTCCCATAGCTCTTTAGTAAGCTCGGTTCTACTCCCATATCTCTGTAGTAAGATCAGTTCTGCTCCTATATCTCTGTAGTAACCTTTGTCAATGGACAAACTTACAAAATCAGCAAGGGATCAAATACTTACTTCCCCGACTGTATAGTCTGGTCAGATGAGACTAAAATTAAACTCTTTAGATGCCATGATACACACCATGATTGGAGTCCAAAAGGCCCTGCATATCACCCTAAAATACCATACCAACAGTGAAGTTTGGAGGTGGGAACATCATGGTGTGGGGTTGTATTCAACATACGGCACTGGCAAACTTCATATATTGAAGGAATGATGAATGGACAAATGTATAGGGACATTCTTGAAAAAGATCTGCTGCCATTGACCAGAATGATGAAGATGAAATGAAAGTGGACATTTTAGCCAGACATTGATCCCAAACACACAGCCAAGGAAACTCTCAATCGGCTTCAGGGAAAGACAATAAAGCTGCTAGAATGGCCCAGCCAATCACTTGACATGAATCGAGTAGAAAATTTATAGAAGAAACTAAAGCTCAGAGTTTACAGAAAGAACCCAGGGAACCTTCATAATTTGAAGAGTGTTTGTATGGAAGAATGGAGCAAAATCAAGCCTGAAAAATGCATGCAATTAGTTTCTCCATACAGGAGATGTCTTGGAACTGTCAACACCAACAAAGGCTTTTGTACAAAGTATTAAATACATTTCAGTAAGCGCATGAAATGCTTTTGTGCTTTGTAATTTCTCATTATACATAATTTTTCTTATTATACATAACTTAATTTGTATGTGTGCATTGGATGTTCTTTTTACCGACATCTGGTGAGAATTTGATGTCAATAGCACCTTTAAAAATATATTTACTTGAAACTTAGTAATGTGTTCGATATTTATTTCACCCGCTGTATACAGTGGTTTGCAAAAGTATTCACCCCCTTGGCAGTTTTCTGTTTTACTACTACTTTAGAATTTGCATAAGTTCATGTAAAGAACATACAACTCTGAACATTTGTTTTTCTTCATATTATGAAGCAAGCAACAAATAGGAGAAAATAACTGAAAGCTTCAATGTGCATAACCATTCATTACCCTAAAGTCAGTACTTTGTAGAGCCTCCTTTTGCAGCAATTACAGCTGCAAGTCACTTTACATAAGTCTCTATGGGCTTTCCACATCTTGACACTGGGAATTTTTCACATTCCTCAAGGAAAAACTGCTCCAGCTCCTTCAAGTTAGATGGTTTCCTCTGGTGAACAGCAATCTTCAAGTCTGACCATAGGTTCTCAATTGGATTAATGTTTGGGCTTTGACTAGGCCACCAAAACATTTACATGTTTCCAATTAAACCACTCAAATGTTGCTTTAGCAGTATGCTTTGGGTCATTGTCCTGTTGGATGGTGAACTTCCATTCCAGTCTCAAATTACTGACAGACTAAAGGCTACTTTCACACACAGCATATTTGCTGCGTATTTTTACGCGCGCGTATTTTGCTGCTGCTTTACCTGCGTTTTTTTACGCAGGCAAAAAACGCAGCTGCTTTCACACACAGCGTTTTTTGCTGCGTTTTTTGCAGCTGCGTTTTTTTCAGCATTGTGTACTGAAAATAAAGTTTGTTTGAAAAAAAAAAAAAGGGGAAAAAAAAAAGAGTCATTGAGGTCATTTCCTGTCTTTATGACTCGGAATACAATACACACTGGAGTTAACATCATGTCGATTCTGCCAGCTGCAATGGCCTTGAGCCAAAGACGCCTCAGCAAGCGGAACAGACATCAGCTGGGGTTTACTAACCCCACTGTCACTAACCCCAGGTTACTAGGGCAGGCGTCAGTCAGACGCCCCCCCTCGTAACCCTGTACGGTAAGGGTATGTTCACACGATCCTGATTTCAATCCTTTTTTTTCAGGACAAAAACCGCAGCTCTTGGCAGAAAACGCAGGTGCGTTTTTGGTGCGTTTTTGGTGCGTTTTTGATGCAGTTTTTAGTGCGGTTTTTTTATGCAGTTTTCTCTGCAGATTGTCTGTGTTTGACACAAATAAAGCTTTAACTGCAGTGGGGGAAAAAAAAAAAGAAATGATGTCATTTCCTTGTCCAACCCTTTTCTTCTTCCATCCTTCATTTTGGGACTAAACACCAAAATGAGTGGACGTGTTTTGAATGACAGCGCTCCGCAGAGTGCTGAGCGTAGGCCAGATCACAGCCCGTGGATCCAGCTCTATCCAGCTATTTAAGTCTACGTTCACATTTGCGGTCTGCGCCGCAGCGTCGGGCGCCGCATGCGTCATGCGCCCCTATATTTAACATGGGGGCGCATGGACATGCGTCGCACTTGCGTTTTGCGCCGCATGCGTCACTGCAGCGCACGCATCCGGCCGCAGAGGACGCAGCAAGTTGCATTTTTGCTGCGTCCAAAATCAAAAAAAGGACGCATGCGGCGCACAACGCAAATGTGAACATAGCCTAAGTGCCACGTATTTAAGTGCCACGTATTTCTTTGCCACGTATCACGTATTTCAGTGCCACGTATTTCAGTGCCACATATTTCAGTGCCACGTATTTCAGTGCCACGTGCCACGTATTTCAGTGCCACGTGCCACGTATTTCAGTGCCACGTATTTCAGTGCCACGTATTTAAGTGCCACGTGCCACGTATTTAAGTGCCACGTATCACGTATTTCAGTGCCACGTATTTCAGTGCCACGTATCACGTATTTCAGTGCCACGTATCAAAGTGCCACGTGCCACGAATCAAAGTGCCACGTGCCACATATTTCAGTGCCACGTATGAAAGTGCCACGTGCCACATATTTCAGTGCCACGTATCAGTGCCACGTGCCACGTATCAAAGTGCCACGTGCCACATATTTCAGTGCCACGTGCCACGTATTTAAGTGACACGTGCCACGTATCAAAGTGCCACGTGCCACATATTTCAGTGCCATGTATTTAAGTGACACGTATCACGTATAAGTGCCACGTGTCACGTATTTAATTGCCACATATTTAAGTGCCACGTATCAAGATTTTCCATGGAGAACAGACACATCCAGAGATATATCTGCTCTCCACGGCTGCAGCAACACACTGACAGGAGCCATAGTTCCTGTCGGTGTGTCACTGCGCATGCGCGAGCGAGTTTACCGGCGGTCATTGACCCTGGCACTCTCGCTTAACGGCAGTGCTGCGTGGGAAAGTTCAACGCAGCTGTACTGCTGTTAACCGAGACGCCGGAGTCATTGAACTCCGGGACAGTACGCGATACACTGCTAGGAGCTTCGCTCCTGGCAGTGTATCGCCGGAGAGCAGGGGATCGGCGTGGGACACTCGTTTTATGGATTCTGCGGACAGGGAGTATGAATTTGGTTTATTATTTTTGGATTTTTTCCTGGAGGATCGAGGGCTTCGCCTACAAGTGTGCTGTTGGTGAGTATATACTCTGTGTTATGTGTTGTATGTACTGTACTGTGAGTCATGTATGTGTATTGTGTGTAGGTGTTTTGTGTAACTTTACAATTGTGCTAAGTCGCCGGACACAGGGACAACTCTCCCATCCTAATACCGGATGGGAGTCGTAGTCCCATACGGCGACTTAGCACAGTGGTGGCACTAGCGTCGCATGGGGACACACACACACGCACACACACGCACACACACACACACAAGGACTCCATGCTGCTTCACTGGGGGGCGGGGGCTTCCCTCTTCCTGTCCGACGTCACGTCCGGTCCTGGGTGTCAACCCCTCCGTACAAAGACGCCGACACCCAGGACAAAGGCGCTGTGTGTGGACGGTAATATGGGGCCCTAGGGGGATACGCAGACACGCCGCTGCGTAAAGAATTGACATGTCAATTCTTTTTACGCCGGCGTGTTTGCAGACAAAAGCGCCGCGTTTTTTTGCGGTGTGTCTGAACGGCAAAGTGAATTTCTCATTCACTTTGCCGGCAGACGAAAATGACATTGCGCATTTTTGAAAAGCGCCCGCAAAATAGCGCTCAAAAATGCGCTATGTCTGAAAGTAGCCAAAACAGGTTTTGCTCAAGAATATCCCAGTATTTTGCACCATCCATCTTCCCCTCGACTCAGACCATTTTCCCTTTCCCTGCGGCCGAAAACATCCCCACAGCATGATGCTGCCACCACTGTGTTTCCCTGAGGGGATAGTGTTCTTGGGGTGATAAGCAGTGTCATCTGACCACAGCAACTTCCTCCATACATTTGGGGAATCTCCCACATGTGTTTTGGCAAACTAAAAATCAGTCTTACAATTTTTTGTGTGTAAGTAGAGACTTTTTTTGCCTACTCATCCATAAAGACTGCCTCTATGGAGTTTATTGTGGTCGTATGGGCAGATAATCCACCTCACCCATCTCTTGTAGACTGTGAGCTCTCGCAGGCAGGGTCCACTCTCCTCTTGTGCTAATCGATGAGTTGTGTTGTTCATGATTATTGTACTTGTTTTTATTATGTATACCCATTTTCACATGTGAAGTGCCATGGAATAAATGGCATAATAAATAATAATAATTATTATTTTTTCCCCAGAAAGCAATAGCACTTATGAAAATAAGAAACTTTGTTGTAAATCTTGTCAGAGAAATCAAATTCTTTCTTTTCCCTGACTCATTCCCAAAATTTTCAATTCACAGGTAAAATCTGTTTTCAGTGAATACTGTTTTTCTCATCACTGAAATAGGGGATGACAATTTGCGCTCATAAAGTTCTATGGAGAACTGCAACTGTCATTTCAGGCGAATTTGCAGCAGAAAGTCCGTGTCTGCCTCCAGCTCCTCCCTCTTCCTCACCTCTTCACCAACTGCCATATCCTATATCAGTAGTATGAAAACTTGTTTTCACTGAATTTAGATTTTATCCATAAATTGAGATTAAAAAATCAATCCAAGAAGAGAAAGAAGCAGATTTCTTTGATAAAATATATTACAGTTTCTTATTTTCATGTCTACTATTGATTTGTTAAATAATAATGAAAACGATGGTTACTCTTTACTATTGTGATACCTGATGCCTTTAAATGTTAAACAAACCAAATATATTTTTTTGTGCAGTTATTTATATTCTTCTTAGAATACATGTCACTGTTGTGTAAGAAATAGGAACTGTCCACAGAGTGTGAATCAGATTGTGAGATCTTTGTCTCCCATTTATAAATTTACAGTATGATATGTTGTCACACTTGAGCATAGCAGTAAAATAATATTGCGACACTAAAGAAAAGCCATAAAACATGAACTGGAAACCAGATGAGCAGATCGCTGTCTGGAAGAGACAGATTAATATCTACAAAGCTGAATATAGTCTGCAATTGTTGCTTCAAAGACAATTTATTTCTGCAATAAATATAATGTGTGATAACTGCTAGGAAGTGAGATGATATGAGCAATAAATATGTGCTAATAATATTCTGCAGGACATGAATACATCGCTAGGTTCTACTGTATATTGTTTGGTGAGCTTTGCAACTTTGTTATTAAGGGGTACACTGTGGGCTGTCTTGTTAAAGAAGTTTTCTATGTATACATTTCTAACCCCATTGGTTTGCTGTAGTTACAAATAATAAACCAAAAATACTGTATTCGCCCTACTCTGCTTCAGCACCAGTGGCGTAACGACCTCCCTGTTGCATAGTTTGGTCACAGAAGAAACTTGTGAGAGTAGATTATATGGGGTTATTCAACTTTTATCTTCACAGAACATGAGGTACATGCATCAGCTTCTTAATACAGCATAGCAGGAAGTCTGAAAGAAAGACCTTTTACCAGAGAGAAAGTAAAACCAAAGTACAACAAGTATATGCCTTACATTCAACTAAGCATATAACAGTAACAACATCACCATCTACTGTTAGAAAAGTCTAAACTCCTCCTGCACACAAATAAGTCTGTATCTGTTGTTTATCTGCCAACACCCTTTCTCAGCAGTAAGGACTTATTCAGTTAAGCCTAATTTCATCATCAGTCTCTGATGTCTTTCAGCATTCAATGCCTTTTGGAAAATATCTGCTGCTGTATCTTCAGTTGGGCAGTACTCTAAATTTAGGATGCCTTGTTCCTGGTGATCTCTCAAGAAATGAAACTTCACATCAATGTGTTTAGTTCTTGGATTAACTTTTTCCATCTGAGCAAGAACTAGACATCCTTGATTGTCCTCATACATCTTTGTTGGTCCCAGTTGTTGTTGTCCTAAGTCTGTTAGCAGTTGTCTTAACCATAGAACTTCTTGACTGGCATGTGCTGCGGCAACATATTCTGCTTCTGTCGACGACGATGTTACTATAGATTGTTTCTTACGAGTCCTACTAATGGGTCCACCTGAGAGCAAGAAAAGATAGCCACTGGTAGATTTCCTGTCAATTGGATCTCCAGCCCAGTCTGCATCAACGTATTCTGTTAAAATGCATTTCTCACTTGCAGGTAGTTTCCGTTTAACACTGCTGGTCCCTTTCAAATAATGGATTACTCTCTTCTCTGCATTCCAATCCATTTTTGTTTTGGCTTTGACACCTTCCTACTCAAAATTCCCATTGCTGCTGCAATGTCTGGCCTTGTAACAGTCGCAAGATATAATAATTTTCCCATTGCCTTTCTGTATTTTTCATTATTTGGTAACCGATTATGTTCACTATTTATTTCCTTCCTACTGGTTTTGCATCTTTCAATCCAAATGTCTCGATTATGTCTTGAATCATGTGATTTTTGATTAAGAAGGAAACTCCCATCTTCTTCTCTTTCTATCTGTATTCCTAAGTACTGTTTCACATTTCCCAGATCTTTGATCTCGAAGTGTTGATCCAAAGTTTTCACTATATCCACTTCATCCCTTTCTTTTTCAAAACAAACTAAAATATCCACATATATCAGCACATAGATCCATCTGTCTGTCAGTCTCTTTGTATATAGACAAGGATCCGCTTTGCTTCTTTGAAAATGTTCAGTTATGAGTACTTTTTTCCATGCTTTGTTTTAAACCATATATACTTTTCCGTAGCTTTAAAACCATGTTTGGTTTCCTTTTATCCTTGAATCCTGGGGGTTGTTCCATGTAAATGTCTTCTGTTAAGTCTCCATTCAGATATGCTGCCTTTACATCCAGATGTTTCAACTGCATTTATTTCGCTGCTGCAACTGAAAACAAAGTTCAGATTGTGGTGTGTTTGACAACTGGACCACATGTCTCATCATAGTCTTCTCCATATTTCTGAGAATAGCCTTTAGCTACGAGTCTTGCTCGGTATCGATCAGCTGTGCCTGCTTGGTATTTTACTTAAAAACCCATTTACATCCTATAGCCTTTTTTTCTTTTAGTAGTTCTGTCAGTGTCCATGTCTTTGAATCATGCATGGATTTTATTTCTGTTTCTACAGCCTTTATCCATTTGTTGGCCTCTTCTTCTGAAAGATGAGATACAGTTAAGTCCATATATATTTGGACAGAGACAACATTTTTCTAATTTTGGTTATAGACATTACCACAATGAATTTTAAACAAAACAATTCAGATGCAGTTGAAGTTCAGACTTTCAGCTTTCATTTGAGGGTATCCACATTAAAATTGGATGAAGGGTTTGGGAGTTTCAGCTCCTTAACATGTGCCACCCTGTTTTTAAAGGGACCAAAAGTAATTGGACAGATAAAATAATTTTAAATAAAATGTTCATTTCTAGTACTTGGTTGAAAACCCTTTGTTGGCAATGACTGCCTGAAGTCTTGTACTCATGTACATCACCAGATGCTGTGTTTCCTCCTTTTTGATGCTCTGCCAGGCCTTCACTGTGGTGGTTTACAGTTGCTGTTTGTTTGTGGGCCTTTCTGTCTGAAGTTTAGTCTTTAACAAGTGAAATGCATGCTCAATTGTGTTGAGATCAGGTGACTGACTTGGCCATTCAAGAATATTCCACTTCTTTGCTTTAATAAACTCCTGGGTTGCTTTGGCTTTATGTTTTGGGTCATTGTCCATCTGTAGTATGAAACGATGACCAATCAGTTTTGCTGCATTTGGCTGGATCTGAGCACACAGTATGGGTCTGAAGACCTCAGAATTCATTCGGCTGCTTCTGGCCTGTGTCACATGATCAATAAACACTAGTGACCCAGTGCCACTGGCAGCCATGCATGCCCAAGCCATCACACTGCCTCCGCCGTGTTTTACAGATGATGTGGTATGCTTTAAATCATGAGCTGTACCACGCCTTCGCCATACTTTTCTCTTTTTATCATTCTGGTAGAGGTTGATCTTGGTTTCATCTGTCCAAAGAATGTTCTTCCAGAACTGTGCTGGCTTTTTTAGATGTTTTTTAGCAAAGTCCAGTCTAGCCTTTTTATTCTTGATGCTTATGAGTGGCTTGCACCGTGCAGTGAACCCTCTGAATTTACTATCATGCAGTCTTCTCTTGATGGTAGATTTGGATATTGATACGCCTACCTCCTGGAGAGTGTTGTTCTCTTGGTTGGCTGTTGTGAAGGGGTTTCTCTTCACCATGGAGATTATTCTGCGATAATCCACCACTGTTGTCTTCCGTGGGCGCCCAGGTCTTTTTGCATTGATGAGCTCACCAGTGTTTTCTTTCTTTCTCAGGATGTACCAAACTGTAGATTTTGCCACTCCTAGTATTGTAGCAATTTCTCGGATGGGTTTTTTCTGTTTTCGCAGCTTAAGGATGGCTTGTTTCACCTGCATGAAGAGCTCCTTTGACCGCATGTTTACTTCACAGCAAAACCTTCCAAATGCAAGCACCACACCTCAAATCAACTCCAGGCCTTTTATCTGCTTAATTGAGAATGACATAACGAAGGGATTGCCCACACCTGTCCATGAAATAGCCTTGGAGTCAATTGTCCAATTACATTTGGTCCCTTTAGAAACAGGGTGGCACATGTTAAGGAGCTGAAACTCCTAAACCCTTCATCCAATTTTAATGTGGATACCCTCAAATGAAAGCTGAAAGTCTGAACTTCAACTGCATCTGAATTGTTTTGCTTAAAATTTATTGTGGTAATCTCTATAACCAAAATTAGAAAAATGTTGTCTCTGTCCAAATATATATGGACTTAACTGTATGTCCTCCCAAGATGTAGTTTCATAAATTTTTATTTGTGCTTGCCGTGTATGAAAGACGTTGAGGTGGTCTTCCCTTGTTTTCTGTTATTGAGCGTCTTGGTTCTGTGTCTGTATTGAGCTGTATCTCTTGACTTTCAGTTTTTTGATTTTCATCAATTTCCACGTCTTTCTCATCAGATGTTTCTGCAGTTATATCACTGTTGTTTCTCTCATTTTTCATTTCTAGTGATGTCATTATGTCATCATTAGATCTTCAGTGAATGATGCACTCACTGTGATTCTGTCTTTCTTGGGATCAAGGATTCTGTATCCTCCGCAATTGTCATTATATCCGAAAAATATTCCTTCAATGGCTCTGTTTTGAAGTTTGGAGCATTTTTCTTCTGGAATAAACCCAAAAACTTTGCAACCAAAAACTCTTAACCCCTTACTCCCATATGACGTACTATCCCGTCAAGGTGACCTTGGACTTAATTCTCAGTGACGGGATAGTACATCATATGCGATCGGCCGCCATGGGGGAGCGCGGCCGATCGCGGCCGGGTGTCAGCTGACTATCGCAGCTGACATCCGGCACTATGTGCCAGGAGCGGTCACGGACCGCCCCTGGCACATTAACCCCCTGGCACACTGCGATCAAACATTATCGCAGTGTTCCGGCAGTATAGGAAAGCATTTCCTACTTCCCTGAGACGATCGGTACAAGGCGATGTGCTCACCTTGTACCGAGTGCCTCCTCCCTGCAGGCCCCGGATCCAAAATGGCTGCGGGGCTACTTCCGGGTCCTGCAGGGAGGTGGCTTACCAAGTGCCTGCTCAGAGCAGGCGCTGGTAAGCCATGAGCGCTGCATGTCAGATCGCTGATCTGACACAGTGCTCTGCAAAGTGTCAGATCAGCAATCTGTCAGTATACAGTGATGTCCCCCCTGGGACAAAAAGTTAAAAAAAAAAAATTTAAATGTGTAAAAAAAAAATAAATTCCTAAATGAAGAAAAAATATATATTGTTCCCATAAATGCATTTCTTTATCTAAATAAATAAAAAAAAAACAATTAATGTACACATATTTAGTATCGCCGCGTCTGTAACGACCCGACCTATAAAACTGTCCCACTAGTTAACCCCTTCAGTGAACACCGTAAAAAAAAAACGAGGCAAAAATTAACGCATTATTATCATACTGCCAAACAAAAAGTGGAATAACACGCAATCAAAAAGACTGATATAAATAACCAGGGTACCACTGAAAATTTCATCTTGTCCTGCAAAAACGAGCCACCACACAGCATCATCAGCAAAAATATAAAAAAGTTATAGTCCTCAGAATAAAGCGATGCAAAAATAAATATTTTTTCTATCAAATAGTTTTTATCGTATAAAAGCGCCAAAACATAAAAAAAATCTGTAAATGAGGTATCGCTGTAATCGTACTGACCCAAAGAATAAAACTGCTTTATCCATTTTACCAAATGTGGAACGGTATAAGCGCCCCCACCAAAAGAAATTCATGAATAGCTGGTTTTTGGTCATTCTGCCTCACAAAAATCGGAATAAAAAGAGATCAAAAAATGCCACATGCCCAAAAATGGTACCAATAAAAACGTCAACTCGTCCTGCAAAAAACAAGACATCACATGACTCTGTGGACCAAAATATGGAGAAATTATAGGTCTCAAAATGTGGTAACACAAAAAATATTTTTTGCAATAAAAAGCATCTTTTAGTGTGTGACAGCTGCCAATCATAAAAATCCACTATAAAAGTAAATCAAACCACCCTTCATCACCCCCTTAGCTAGGGAAACATAAAAAAAATTTAAAAATGCATTTATTTCCATTTTCCCATTAGGGCTAGGGTTAGGGTTAGGGCCAAGGTTAGGGCTAGGGTTAGGGCGAGGGTTAGGGCTAGGGCTAGGGTTAGGGCTAGAGTTTGGGTTAGGGCTAGGGTTAGGGCTAGGGTTAGGGCTTGGGTTAGGGTTAGGGCTAGGGTTAGGGCTAGGGTTAGGGTTAGGGCTAGAGTTAGGGCTAGAGTTTGGGTTAGGGCTAGGGTTAGGGCTAGGGTTAGGGTTAGGGCTAGGGTTAGGGCTAGGGTTAGGGCTAGGGTTAGGGTTGTAACTAGGTTTAGGGCTAGGATTAGGGCTAGGGTTAGGGCTAGGGTTAGGGTTAGGGTTGGGGTTAGGGTTGGGGCTAGGGTTAGGGCTCCAGTTAGGGTTAGGGCTACAGTTAGGGTTGGGGCTAAAGTTAGGGTTAGGGCTGAGGCTAAAGTTAGGGTTAGGGCTGGGGCTAAAGTTAAGGTTAAGGCTACAGTTAGGGTTGGGGCTAAAGCTAGGGATAGGGTTGGGGCTAAAGTTAGAGTTAGGGTTGGGGCTAAAGTTAGGGCTAGGGTTGGGGCTAAAGTTATGGGTTGGGCTAAAGTTAGGTTTAGGGTTTGGATTACATTTACGGTTGGAATTAGGGTTAGGGGTGTGTCAGGGTTAGGGGTGTGGTTAGGGTTATGGTTGGGATTAGGGCTAGGGGTGTGTTTGGGATAGGCTTTCAGTTAGAATTGGGGGTTTCAACTGTTTAGGCACATCAGGGCTCTCGAAACGCGACATGGCGTCCGATCTCAATTCCAGCCAATTCTGCGTTGAAAAAGTAAAACAGTGCTCCTTCCCTTCCGAGCTCTCCCATGCACCAAAACAGGGGTTTACCCCAACATTTGGGGTATCAGCATACTCAGGACAAATTGGACAACAACAATTGGGGTCCAATTTCTCTTGTTACCCTTGGGAAAATAAAAATTTGGAGGGCTAAAAAAACATTTTTGTGGGAAAAAAACAATTTTTATTTTCACGACTCTGCGTTATAAACTGTAGTGAAACACTTGGGGGTTCAAAGTTCTCACAACACATCTAGATAAGCTCCTTGGGGGGTCTAGTGTCCAAAATGGTGTCACTTGTGGGGGGTTTCTACTGTTTATCTACATCAGGGGCTCTGCAAATGCAACGTGACTGCAGACCAATCCATCTAAGTCTGTATTCCAAATGGCGCTCCATCCCTTCCGAGCTCTGTCATGCGCCGAAACGGTGGTTCCCCCCACATATGAGGTATCAGCGTACTCAGGAAAAATTGGACAACAACTTTTCGGGTCCCATTTCTCCTGTTACCCTTGGAAAAATACAAAACAGGGGGCTAAAAAATAATTTTTGTGAAAAAAAAAGGAATTTTTATTTTCACGGCTCTGCGTTATAAACTGTAGTGAAACACTTGGAAGTTCAAAGCTGTCAAAACACATCTAGATAAGTTCCATAGGGGGTCTACTTTCCATAATGTTGTCACTTGTGGGGGGGTTTCAATGTTTAGGCACATCAGGGGCTCTCCAAACGCAACATGGCGTCCCATCTCAATTCCAGTCAATTTTCCATTGAGAAGTCAAACGGCGCTCCTTCCCTTCCGAGCTCTGCCATGCGCCCAAACAGTGGTTTACCCCCACATATGGGGTATCGGCGTACTCAGAACAAATGGCACAACAACTTTTGGGGTCCAATTTCTTCTCTTACCCTTGGGAAAATAAAAAATTGGGGGGCAAAAAGATCATATTTGTGAAAAAATATGATTTTTAATTTTTACGGCTCCGCATTATAAACTTCTGTGAAGCACTTGGTGGGTTAAAGTGCTCACCACACATCTAGATAAGTTCCTTAGAGGTCTACTTTCCAAAATGGTGTCACTTGCGGGGAGTTTCAATGTTTATGCACATCAGGGGCTCTCCAAACGCAACATGGAGTCCCGTCTCAATTCCAGTCAATTTTGCATTGAAAAGTCAAACGGCCCTCCTTCCCTTCCGAGCTCTGCCATGCACCCAAACAGTGGTTTCCCCCACATATGGGGTATCAGCGTACTCAGAACAAATTGTACAACAAGTTTTTGGGTCCATTTTCTCCTGTTACCCTTGGTAAAATAAAATAAATTGGTGCTGAAGTACATTTTTTGTGAAAAAAAATTAAATGTTCATTTTTTTTAAAACATTCCAAAAATGCCAGTAAAACACCTGAAGGGTTAATAAACTTCTTGAATGTGGTTTTAAGCACCTTGGGGGGTGCAGTTTTTAGAATGGTGTCACACTTGGTTATTTTCTATCATATAGACCCCTCAAAATGACTTCAAATGAGATGTGGTCCCTAAAAAAAAATGGTGTTGTAAAAATGAGAAATTGCTGGTCAACTTTTAACCCTTATAACTCCCTAACAAAAAAAAATTTTGGTTCCAAAATTGTGCTGATGTAAAGTAGACATGTGGGAAATGTTAGCTATTAAGTATTTTGTGTGACTTATCTCTGTGATTTAAGGGCATAAAAATTCAAAGTTGGAAAATTGCGAAATTTTCAAAATTTTCACCAAATTTCCGTTTTTTTCACAAATAAACGCAAGCTATATCGAAGAAATTTTACCACTATCATGAAGTACAATATGTCACGTGAAAACAGTGTCAGAATCGCCAAGATCCGTTGAAGCGTTCCAGAGTTATAATCTCATAAAGTGACAGTGGTCAGAATTGTAGAAATTGGCCCGGTCATTAACGTGCAAACCACCCTTGGGGCTTAAGGGGTTAAATGATTCACACTTGGTTTTCTACCTTGCCACAGTTCATGTGAGGCTTTTTTTCAGTTTTCTTGAAAAAAGTCTGTTTTGCAGATAAGTAGCTGTCATTGCTGCTTCATCCCAGTATTTTTCTGGTAGTTTGGAGTCTGTTAGCATACTTCTTATCATTTCAGTCAGAGTTCTGTTTTTTCTTTCTGCTACCCCGTTCTGTTTAGGTGCGTATGGAACAGAGTTTTGATGCTCTATTCCATTCTGTCTCAAGTAGTTTTCTATTTGGTGTCCTGTAAATTCACCTCCATTATCACTTCTGATGATGATTGGCTTCCTCTGAAACTTGTTATTTAACTTTGTCACATAGGCTTCTAATTTTTCCAAAACTTCACTTTTATTCTTTATCAAGTATGTGACTGTGTATCTTGAGTAGTCTTCAGTGAACGTCACCATATAGCTATTACCTCCTGATGTGGTCACTTTCATGGGTCAACATACATCAGTGTGTACCAAGTTAAGTGGTTTTGTGCTTTTTGTCTCACTCTCTTTAGGTATAGATACTCTTGTAGCTTTATATTTTATACAACATTAGCATTTTACGGTAATTGAGCAATCAGATATCAATAGGTCTTTTGTCAAATTCTTCTTTTGTAATGCCATTATACTCTCAGGATGTCTGTGTTCTAGATGTCTATGCCACATGTGAATACAATTCTTGTGATCATGTGTACATAACTTCATCTATTCCTTTAATGTGTCTAGATTATATAATTGTTCACCTGCATTGACATTATTACCTTATCTCCCGCTAGGATTATACAATTATCATCTTTGACTTTTTACAGTAAGTCCTTTGGCTGTCAGACGCTTTACGGATAACAATCCTCCTCCTGGAACATATAACACATCCTTTACTAGTAATTTTGAATTATGCCCAAATCTATCAGGACAGATTAGCATTCCTTGACCAATACCTTCTGCGGTTATTTTACTCCCATCTGCAAGATAAATTGCTTCCTGCTTATTTTCATCAAGTTCAGTAAAGAAGCTTTTATCACTAGTCATGTGACTTGTTGCTCCTGAGTCAATAAACCAGCCTGAGGATGACTCTTTATCAGTTACTTTAAATGCACCATTCCAGTGTTCTGCATGTGGATTAGAAATTGTGCTTTTTACTTTCTGTTTATTCTCCTTTTGGTGTAATTTCTGTTGTTCTGCTTTCCATATAGTACAGTCTTTCTTTAAATGTCCCTTTTTCTAACATCTGAAACATTCTCTTGTTTCTATTATGGGGCTTCTTGTCTGTCGCTTTAAGAGCATTTTCACTATCCCTTTCAGTGGAATCGTTTGTTTGCTCTTTCCTTCTATGATATTCATCTATAAGTCTGGTTTTTACAAACTCTAGTGTAATGTCTGCTTCAGGTGTTGTTTCTTGTGCATTTATCAGAGCAGAGTATGAATCTGGTAAACTGCACACTAATATTGCTGCTATATGACTTTCCTAAATGTCTTCACCGACTGATCTCAGCTGTGTTACCACCTCCATCATGGAGTTTATATGCTCCCGCATGTCTTTCCTTGCACTTAATCTCATCTTGTAAAGTTTTGCAGGAATAGTTTGTGATGTAAGCTGGATTTTTCATGTAGATTTCTCAATGCTTCCCACATTCCTGTTATGATGTATTAAGAAGCACTGGGCCCATAACCTGTTGCATAGTTTGGTCGTAGAAGAAACTTGTGAGAGTAGATTATATGGGGTAATTCAACTTTTATCTTCACAGAACATGAGGCACATCCATCAACTTCTTAATGCAGCATAACATGAAGTCCAAAGGACCTTTTACCAGAGAGAAAGTGAAACCAAAATACAACAAGTATATGCATTACATGCAACTAAGCATATAACAGTAACAACATCGCCATCTACTGTCAGAAAACTCCTCCTGCACACAAATCCGTCTGTATTGCATATCTGCCAACATACCCCCAACACCAGCCCCTTTTTCAGCTGGATGTGCGGATGTACATCCAGCTGAAGTGAATTGCAGTGCACGATGTGGCCGGGCTTGAGGACCGCAATACACGCTGCTGGAAAATCAGAGGAGCATATACCAGGATGAGGGACATATATACCAGGAAGGGGACCATGATGGAGGGTATATATACCTTGAAGGGGCCCACGATGGCATTACTACATAATGGGGGAGCTCATATGTCTTTATAGGAGTTAGAACACTACTTGGGTCCAAACATCTGACCAACATATGGGGGTAAGCACTGTTCAGATTTTGCACCAGGGCCCATCGGACATTCGTCTGTTTAACCTCTTTTGGTCTGATCCGTTATCCTCCTTGTATTCTGACCTTGGAACGTTACCTGACAAACTTTTGTCTCTTTCTTCTGTTTATGATGTACCCTCCTGGCTTTTGACCTTGGACTCCTTGACTATTCTGACTCACAGCTTGACTGTGAAAAGTGACTAGCATCATACTCACCATATCTCCACCTCAAGGGTGTTTTTTGGTAAGTTAAATGTCCAACCATCGAGTTTTTTTCTCTGTCTGTTTGTTTGGAGACAAGGAAATCTCCAGATTGGAGCTCCAGTGGGAGGTGAAGTTTGTTGTGTTCTCAGCAGGCGAAATTCGCAAGCATATGGACTGTGCTATAAGTATCTTTGATTTTACCGTTATGCTAGAAAGGCCATGTTTATTTTGTTAAGTCCTGCATTGGATTATGCCATGTTTAAATAAACCAGCAGAAGAAACGTTCTGGTGTCTACCACTGAGAGCAGCTGAGTGAGTCAGTCTACAACAATATATCTAACTGCAAAAAATGCTAGCAATAAGTAAATTCTATTCTACCGTAGTTCATTAAAATTAATGATATTCACCCCTCCAGGTCTTTACACCACCACTTCTTTCTAGTTAGAAATATATTCATCATATTTTCTGATATCTAAGCTTGGGGTGCATGTAATAGTACAGTGCATCTTATAATATGAAAAATACGGTAATTGAATAGTGCGATGGGTATGTGGAAATGTTATAAATGTTTCAGAAGGGAATTTCCCTTGAAAAATGATGTGTAGACAGTTGCTAGTCTCTGGTGGTATGCAGAGAGATGCATACAGCATTGGTGAGATAAATGAAGCATGAAAAATTATGCATGCACTTAAGAACATGAAAAATGAAAATTGCTTTCAGGTAATAACAAAGCTAAACTGCTTCTAAAAAGCTTTACATCTACAAATAAATTGGAAAAATAAAAAAATGGATTAGGACACCGCGCTAACTAGATATAGACAGAATCAAAGGAGTGGGTAAACATATGACTAGAACTATAAATAGAAGTTGACCAACAGTTGTCAAAAAATGCTAATAAATAGATGTTCACAAAGCCAGCAAATGCCTCCTATTGCCGCAGTCTTGCATATGAGAGAGAAATCTCAAAAGGGAATATAAATGTGTGGCAGATATATAAAAAATATAATTAGCAGACCGCACACTTACTGGTAGTGGTATGACTGCAGTGGAGGTGCTGGCGCTGTGCTGAGGTAGAACGGAGCGGGATCACCAGCGGTCCGGGTATCCAAAGATATGAAGTCCTGACGAAGAAGGTCCGGAGACCTTTGAAACGCGTAGGCAATTCGGTCCTGTGCGGCATCCATCCTTTGCTCCTTACCTCTCTATCTAGGTGACGTCACCCAGAATAGGCCGCTCCCTCTCTCTTTCACCGCTCCTTGCAGCGGCTCTTTTCCGGCCCACGTGTGCCGGCCAGCGCGCTCCAGGCGCGCGGCGGTTGAGCACTTACCAGGGAGGACGCTCCCTACACCAACAGGTGCCTCTGCCGCCCCACGCTGCCTTTTCGGACTTCATATCTTTGGATACCCGGACCGCTGGTGATCCCGCTCCGTTCTACCTCAGCACAGCGCCAACAGTCACAATCAACCCTTTAACGAGTCGTGCTGGTATGGTAACAAGCCAGCTGGTATGTCACTCTCCATAAGGAGAAACGTTACCCCTTAGACCCCAGTCCAGAGCCTCTCACCTAGCCAAATCAGTTCTCATGCTTCGCACTGACGAGGGCCAACAGCCCGAAACACCGTGTCTGCGAATTGAGATACTGATTTGGCTTTTATCCTAAGTCATATTGCACGACTCGTTAAAGGGTTGATTGTAACTTGTAGGTTCGCTACTTCCAACAGGTGGCGCTATAGAGTTAAGTCCTCTTTTTCTCAGAAGAGGCAATTTGCATATTCTATCAGTTATGAAATTCTTGCCCATTCTTCCTTGGCAAACAGCTCGAGCTCAGTGAGGTTTGATGGAGATCCTTTGTGAACAGTTTTCAGCTCTTTCCACTGATTCTCGATTGGATTGAGGTCTGGACTTTGACTTGGCCATTCTAACACCTGAATACAATTATTTGTGAACCATTCCATTGTAGATTTTGCTTTATGTTTGGGATCATTGTCTTGTTGGAAAACAAATCTCTGTCCCAGTCTCAGGTCTTTTGTAGACTCCAACAGGTTTCCTTCAAGAATGGTCCTGTATTTGGCTCCATCCATCTTCCCATCAAATTTAACCATCTTCCCTGTCCCTGCTGAAGAAAAGCAGGCCCAAACCATGATGCTGCCACCACCAGAGAGTTCAGGGTGATGAGCTGTGTTGCCTTTATGCCAAACATATGCAGCGCCCCAGAGTCCTGGTCGTTGCAGTACTGATGCTCCGCCGCTAAGGGGGGCTATGGTACGTCTGATGGCACTGAAGGAGTTCTTCTGACCAGGTATCACAGTCACCAATACACTTCACAGTCTGGCCTCCAGGGGGAGCTAAGGGTTCTATGTATTAGGCCACTCCTCACAATCTGGTAAAACTGGGGGTTAGGCAGAAAGTTAGACAGAAGCTGACTGGGAATCGAACAGGCAACATCCTGTGGCAGAGGGTGTTGCGGGGAGAGACTCAGGGGGGTCCCTGTCAGGGGTGGGATCCTGACAGAGGCCTAGCGAACAGAGAGAACGTTACGGGACCGCGCCTGCACCTGATCGCGGCGGTACCCTAAGAAAGGACAAGAAGCGAGGTTCATTGTGCTGAGTGAGAAACGAGATCAACGCAACAAGGAGAAATACCAGTAGGAGTCATGCTATAAGACGAGGCAACATCCTACTGAGGCGCGTAGCCGGTGGCCGGAACGCCGAGGAAGTACTAGGCTCCAAGCAATACTTCAAACCTACGGCAGGACAGTCAGCTATAGGCGGGCTGTCTCACACAAATCACCTACGAAGACACAGGGGGCAACAATAGGAGAGGGGTGACGCTAGAGTCCCGGAAGAGCTCCGAGCCTACCCGTCATACGGGTGCGTCCTATCCATAGCATCTGGGGGGACGAAGCAGAACATCAGAATCGAGTTGTGAGGGAACACGAGAAACAGACACAACAGTTGTGGGGACTATCCCGTGAGCACAGCAGGGGAGGACCACAACACACAAGCGCTAGAAGGTAGGCACAGATTTCCACCTGCAAAGGGAACTCTGGAGGTGCCATCGGACCGGCCAGGCTTGCGCAGCCCGGTTAACCGTATTCCGGATTGAGGATCCTGAAGCCTTCAGTAAAGAGGTAAAGAGACTGCAACCTGGTGTCCTCGTTATTTACTGCGACCTGCACCGCACCACCATAACATCATCACCATTCCCTCCACCTTTATTGTACGCCCCTCAGCAGGGTCACGGACCGGGTCTAGCCACCGTGACAACCCCAGAACAGAGACTTAGAGGCCCGGTACCGGGTACCCCTTGGCCCTGCGACAGTGGGGGCGCTACACATATCTTTGGCATTGTTGCCAAAAAGTTCGATTTTGGTTTCATCTGACCAGAGCACCTTCTTCCACATGTGTGGTGTGTCTCCCAGGTGGCTTGTTGCAAATTTTAAATAACACTTTTTATGGATATTTTTGAGAAATGGCTTTCTTCTTGCCACTCTTCCATAAAGGCCAGATTTGTGCAGTGTACGACTGATTGTTGTCCTATGGACAGACTGTCCCACCTCAGCTGTAGATCTCTGCAGTAGTGATGAGCCACCTCCCTAGTGTTCTGGTTCGGTTCGTCGAACCCCATTGAAACCAATGGCAGGCAAACACATACAAACACATGGAAAACACTTAGAAAACACCTTAAAAGGTGTCCAAAAGCTGACAAACTGCTCAGAAGACACAACAAACACATGGAAGTGTCACAACTACATATAGTCATGTGAAAAGAAAACAGGTGGAGGAGTAAAAGGAGGAGGAGACACAGATATAGGCATGTCATGCCCTTCTAAAATCAAGAAAGGCTGGAGTAAAAATCTAAACTCACTCTATCAACACCCAGACGTCTTGACAAAAAAAATACAAAAATAAATATCTTTAGGTAGAATGGCGGTGGGTCCATTCAGAACACTTTCCTTAGAAGACGTAGTGGTACCCCCATTGGAAGTTGTGCCAAAAAATGAACCCAATACATTCAGACTAATCCACCATTTGTCATATCCAAGGGGCAGGTCAGTAAACGACAACATCGATGTGGAACCAAGTACATTACTATGTACTGTACCTACTTTGACGAGGCAATCAGGCGGGTCAAGAAGTTGGTAAGGGGCACCCTAATGGCCAAAACAGACATTGAGGGGGCGTTCTGGTTACTACCT
Source organism: Ranitomeya variabilis (assembly GCF_051348905.1). Taxonomy (NCBI): domain Eukaryota; kingdom Metazoa; phylum Chordata; class Amphibia; order Anura; family Dendrobatidae; genus Ranitomeya; species Ranitomeya variabilis. The sequence goes on from NC_135234.1 coordinate 79,474,329, forward strand.
GTGCTGTTGTGAACTCTGTTTTTGGGCTCCCTCTTGTGGTCACAAGTGGTACTGTGTGAGTGTCATTCGGCAGGTCTGAGGCTGGATCAGCTGTCTCGTTATCTGTTAGCTGGTTTCCTATTTAGTTCACTTGGACTCTCAGTGTTGCCTGCTGTCGTTGTATTCAGTGCTATTCTGATTGCTCCTGTCTACATCCGTTATCAGTCTCTCCAAGAGAAGCTAAGTTTTGTTTGCTTATTTTTGCTCATCTGTGTTCAAGATGTGTCCTAGTATATGATGTGTTTAGTCCAGCTTGCTAATATGTGATTTCCCTGCTTGCTGGTGCTCTGGGGTGCTGAGTTGCTCCCCCCACATCGTTAGTTGGTGTGGGGGTTCTCGCATTCTCTGCGTGGATATTTTTGCATAGGGTTTTTTACTGACCGCACAGATCCCTTGCTATTTTCTGCTATCTAGCGTTAGCGGGCCTCATTTGCTTAATCTGTTTCATCTCTGCGTTTGTCTTTTCCTCTTAACTCACCGTTATTATTTGTGGGGGCTTCTATATCTTTGGGGTTATTTCTCTGAGGCAAGTGAGGTCTGTACTTTCTCTTTAGGGGTAGTCAGTTTCTCAGGCCGTGAAGAGACGTCTAGGATTTCAGGAAACGTTCCACGGCTACCTTTAGTGTGTTTGGTTAGGATCAGGTTTGCGGTCAGTCCAGTTACCACATCCCCAGAGCTCGTCCTATTATCTCTGACTTAGCTGGTTAGATTTGTGATCCTAAGCCACTGGGATCATAACACTGTGCCTCCGAATAGTGTCCTCCCATTGGGCTGCTTCTGTGAAGGAGCATACTACATATATCGCTGTTTGCCCATGGGGTGCTCCATATCCTGCTCACTATTTGAGGCATTTAGTTGCTTCCTCGAATGTGTCATCACGGACGTTTGTAAGGTGGCACATATTATCCATTACCTCGACGACTTCTTATGCCTGGGCCCAGAAGATTCGCCACAGTATGCTTCATGGGTGGGGTACTCTGCTGAGTAGCAGAAATTGCTACTAGGCCCAAAAGGATTTCCTGGGCCAGATGCCATTAGAAAATAGTACTTAGGTAAACAGGCGATGTAGCTTGCTTCATGGGTTGGGTACGCTGCGGAGTAGCATGAAATTCTACTAGGCCCAAAAGGATTTCCTGGGCCAGATCCCATTAAAACATAGTACTTAGGTTAACAGGCGGTGTAGCTTGCTTCATGGGTGGGGTACGCTGCTGAGTAGCACAAAATGCTATTAGGTACCAAACAATTTCCTGGGCTAGATGCAGTTAAAAATTTGTAATTAGATCAACAGGCAGTGTAGCTAGCTTCACAGGCGGGCTACTCTGCTGACAAGCAGACACTGCTACTAAGCCCAAAACCCCAAAATGATTTACTGGGTTAGATGCAGGAAAAATTGAGATACACAGGCGGTGTAGCTAGCTTCACAGGCGGGCTACTCAGATTACTATCAGACAATTCTACTAGCCCAAAAGGATTGGCTGAGCTAGATTACACCAAATGCTGTGACTAACACTTGCACAGCACTGGCTGAGACCTGCCTGGAAAACAGTGCTATTAACTGCTGTAACCTACTCTTCAAAGGGCTGATATTACAACTAGTCCTGACTCCTCCCAACTCCCTAAACCTATCTCTCTGAGAATTGCTCCAAAAAAACACTCTTAGGCTGTATAGCGCCCACAGCAGCAGCGGTGCTGTCTAACACTAAGCTGCAGCAGTGAGGAAATGGTGGCGACGGGGCGAATGGCTGGTTCTCATTGGGCAAGGAGTGACATGTGACATACACAGCCAATGACACATGCCCTTGCTTGTGTGCATCACATGCACATTGCTGTGTGTGTGTGCACTGCTGATAGGCTGAGAGACTGCACCGCCCCTCTGTAAATGCGGGAAAGAAAAAAAATAGAGATCGGCATTATTTCCTTTCAGATCTATCCCCCGCCCACTATACACTGAAACAGTCCATTAAGAATGATAAACAGTTTTGATGTGCAAATCAAGTTAGGCTTTTGGTGAACGAACAGTTATCGAACAGAAACTCGAACTGTCGAATTTTAAGCAAATTGTTCAGGTTCGTCGAACGACTCGAACACCGCCCAAAACAGCTCAAATTTGAAATTGCCGAACAGTTCGACTCGAACAACGCTCATCTCTACTCTGCAGTTCATGCAGTGATCATGGGCCTCTTGGCTGCATCTCTGATCAGTCTTCCCCTTGTTTGAGATGAAAGTTTAGAGGGACGGCCGGGTCTTGGTAGATTTGCAGTGGTATGATACTCCTTCCATTTCAATATGATCGCTTGCACAGTGCTCCTTGGGATGTTTAAAGTTTTGGAAATCATTTTGTATCCAAATCCAGCTTTAACCTTCTCCACGACAGTATCACGGACCTTCCTGTTGTGTTCCTTGGTCTTCATGATGCTCTCTGTCCTTCAAACAGAACCCTGAGACTATCACAGAGCAGGTGCATTTATACGGAGACTTGATTACACACAGGTGGATTATATTTATCATCATTAGGCATTTAGGACAACAATGGATCATTCAGAGATCCACAATGGACTTCTGGACTGAGTTTGCTGCACTGAAAGTAAAGGGGCCGAATAATAGTGCACGCACTTTTCAGTTTTTTGAATTTCCACAAAAATTTAAAATAACCAATACATTTCTTTCAACTTCACAATTGTGTTCCACTTGTTGTTGATTCTTCACCAAAAATTTACATTTGATATCTTTATGTTTGAAGCATGATATGTGGGAAAAGGTTGAAAAGTTCCAGGGGGCCGAATACTTTCTCAAGAAACTGTATGTAGAGGTGGGTCTGATACTTAGTATAGGTACTTTCATAGTACAGATTCATCCTCAGCTGTTTTCTGTCGATCTGACCGCTGACACACGTCAACCTTATTTTTAACACAATGCCCTTGAGTACACTATTAGTTTTGTTTGATGTAAATGACATCACTTGACTATAAGCAGAGTTGTCAGCAGCAACCCACGTAGACAGCCAGCATGAAGCGCCAAACAAGTATTGATTTACAATTGCTTACAATTATCATGAAACAATGTAAGACCGTCCTGGAGAGAATAAAACGGAAGCTCGACTTATTTACCCTTTCAGGCTACTTGGATAGTATCTACGCAATACCAATTCACTGGAATGATACAATGTATCCATGTTTATTGTATCTATTTACACAGATGGATGGGTGCATCTGAATAGAGATTGTAAAGCAAGCAACTTTTCAATTTAATATGGTTTAAAATGTTCCCCTATTTTGCAATAATCTTTCCTTTTATTTACTGCTTATTACTAAGGAGCCTGGCTACCACTGCTGTTCAGGAGTGGTGGCTGAACTTATGAACTTGTGCTGCGCTTACAAGCTCTTTCCAATGAAACTGCAAGCACTGGTCTGAGGACAGTTGGGATCACAGAAGAGCACAGCTCCTGATCCCAGCCACCTCCCTCCACTGCTCTTCTGGTACTATGCAAGCAAGACTACCTCATTTAGAAGCGAGCACATTGGGAGTGATCACAGTTCAGACCAGCATCACCACAATGCACCCTTTGGGTTTGTACAGATGACTGTATTTTAAATGTGAGTGCTATCCCACGAAACATTGCATCACACTTTGACCAATGTTATTCTTTGGGGCCGTGCACATGTCTCATTTTTCCTCGGACAGAGTCAGTCTGGAAATAAAATCGCAGCACGCATATTCAGATCACACCTACCCATGCAAACTAATGAGTCCGTGGAAAAAACTCATGAGTTTTCACGAACTGACAGAATGTAGACATTTTTTTCCACTTTCTCCTCATCTGATAAAATCATATGACACTATGATCATGTAAGAGGAAGCAATGGTATCTCTGAAGAGTCCCTGCATGATGTGATATTAGTGAGGAAAGACTGCCACATGTTGGCTGAAAGAAACGAGGTGGAACAAATTTGCATCAGAAGAATTGCAGGGGGAGCGATTTCTTGTACCTGGTCAGGTGCCTTGCATGACCGAGTTCCTGGATATAACAGAGTGCAAGGTGCAGATGTGCACAGGAGAAGACGCTGGAGTTACAGCAGTTTTGCCTTTAGGAATGAGCAAAACTCCAAGTGGCAAAATGTGGAAGGCTCATAGAGACTTATCCAAAGCGACTTGTACCTATTATTGCTGCAAAAAAGAGGCTCTACAAAGTACTGACTTTAGAGGGGTGAATAGTTATGCACACTGAAGTGTTCAGTAATTTTGTCCTGTTTGTTGTTTGCTTCACAATAACAAGAAAACAAAATGTTTAGTTGTAGGCATGTTCTTTACATGAACTGATGCAAAACCTAAAAAAGAACAGTCACATTTGAGGTTGTGAGGTAGCAAAACACAAAAAATGCCAAGTGTGTGTGTGTTTGTGTGTGTGTGTGGGGGGGGGGTGTTGTAGTTTTGCAAGCCTTTGTGTATGAGCTGTGTACATAAAATGTCCAAATACTTCCAGGGCTATTTGCTAGGCTGCTGCATTATTATTTCAGACACTTTAAAGCTATACAGCAATCGGATACAAAGATATAGATTTACTACTTCGACAACCCATTCTAGAATACTTTATTTTCCAGTTTAAAATAAAAAAAAACCTAAGGCTGAGGTCACACTAGCAGTATTTGGTCAGTATTTTACATCAGTATTTGTAAGCCAAAACCAGGAGTGGGTGATAAATACAGAAGTGGTGCATATGTTTCTATTATACTTTTCCTCTATTTGTTCCACTCCTGGTTTTGGCTTACAAATACTGATGTAAAATACTGACCAAATACTGCTAGTGTGACGGCAGCCTTATAGGCTACTTTCACACTAGCGTCGTGCACTGCACGTCGCTATGCGTCGTTTTGTAGAAAAAGCGCATCCAGCAAAAGTGCTTGCAGGATGCGTTTTTTCTCCATAGACTTGCATTAGCGACGCAGTGCGACGCATTGCCACACGTCGCAACCGTCGTGCGATGGTTGTGTCGTGTTGCGTCGGTCCGTCGCCACCAAAAAACGTTGCATGTAAAGTTTTTTGGTGCGTCGAGACCGTCTTTTCTGACCGCGCATGCGCGGCCGGAACTCTGCCCCCTCCTCCCCGCACATCACAATGGGGCAGCGGATGCGTTGAAAAACAGCATCCACTTCCCCTGTTGTGCGGCGCTTTCACTGCTTGCGTCGTACGACGCTAGTGTGAAAGTAGCCTTACTTACCTGCTGTACCAGTGACTTATCAGTGTTGTAAGCATTGGGCCTCCAGATGCTCATATGACATAAGACATATCAGGTGAGCGCTGCAGCTAATCAGCAGCGGCTAATGGACTGCACTTCTGAGTTTCCACCTAAGGAAATGTGAGCACTGTAGCCCATTAATGGCTGCTGATTGGCTTAAGCGGTCATACAGCGTCACAACGTGATGTGAGTACTAGGAGGCCCGATGCTAACGTCACTGATACATCACTGGAGCGGGAGGCAAGTATAAGGTTTTTTTATTCTCTATGGAGCGCTATTGTATTTACAGTATGAAGGGGATGGCCAGGTACCACTTTAATTACTAAGAAGTCTATGATAACATATTTTTGAACTAAGAAGTATTGACCATTATGATATTGTACATATACAATACATTATTGTATTGCAGGTATGCTGATAAATGCAGAATTTTTATTTCTAGGGATCTTCTTCTTACAGAGTACATATTGGTCAGGAGGACAGAGAATGGGAAAGCTATGTTTTTACTTTCTAGGACAGAATTCAAACCTCTATTCACAGCAGAGAGCCCCATAGAGTACTGTAATATAAGTCTACAGCTGCCGTCCTCTCATTATAACCGGGTAGATATAATCCCATATTACAAAAAATGTATAACTATTCTCATGAATGCCTCCTCAGCAGATCTTCACTGTTGTAGTTCTGTTGGTGAGCGCTCACAATCTACATCGTCTCCTGGTAAGGCCGGTTTCACACGTCAGTGGCTCCGGTACGTGAGGTGACAGTTTCCTCACGTACCGGAGACACTGACACACGTAGACCCATAAAAATCAATGCATCTGTTCAGATGTCATTGATTTTTTGCGGACCGTGTCTCCGTGTGCCAAACACGGAGACATGTCAGTGTTCGTGGGAGCGCACGGATTACACGGACCCAATAGAGTCAATGGGTCCGTGTAAAACACGGACCTCACACGGACGTTGTCCGTCTGGGGTCCGTGTGCGTGCAGGAGACAGCGCTACAGTAAGCGCTGTCCCCCCCACATGGTGCTGAAGCCGCGATTCATATGTTCCCTGCAGCAGCGTTTGCTGCAGAGAAAATATGAATAATAGTGTTTAAAATAAAGATCTATGTGTCCGCCGCCCTCCCACCCCCTGTGCGCCCCCCCGCTGTTCTGAAAATACTCACCCGCTCCCACGTTGGCTGTCACTCCTTCCTCTCTGCCCCGCGCCTTCTACTGTATGCGGTCACGTGGGGCCGCTCATTTACAATCATGAATAGTCGGCTCCGCCCCTATGGGAGGTGGAGCTACATATTCATGACTGTAAATGATCGGCCCCACGTGACCGCATACAGGAGAAGATGGGGCCAGACCAGGAAGCCGCGACAGCCAACGTGGGAGCGGGTGAGTATTTTCAGAACAGCGGGGGGGGGGCGCACAGGGGGTGGGAGGGCGGCGGACACATAGATCTTTATTTTAAACACTATTATTCATATTTTCTCTGCAGCAAACGCTGCTGCAGGGAACATATGAATCGCGGCTTCAGCACGATGCAGGGTACCACACGTGTGGGTACCACACGCTCCGTGTGGTACCCACTCGCCATACGGGCGGCACATGTGTGCCGCACATATGGCCTACGTGAGTTCCCAGGCACACGGACACGGATAACTCCGGTACCGATTTATTCCGGTACCGGAATTATCTGGACGTGTGGGACAGCCCTTAATCTGTCAGAACCGCTATGATGTATGAATTTGGCCAAAATTAAAAGTTATTTTATTTTAAAAAGAAATATATTAGGTAACATTTTCATTTGTCTCCAGAAGACTGTGGAATACATGATCCTAAAAATGCCAAGTGGATCAGTAAAAGGAACATTTTATGCCATCCATTTTTTTCATGTATGCATAAGATCAGCATAAATGAATAAATGTTTCTGCTTATTTTTAACGACAGCAAATTTTAATCCACAATGTATGGAGATATATAAATTAAGATATGTAAAATCAGTGTTAAGACACAAGAAAAATAATTAAAAAAAGGATCTATAGCTTTATTTCTAGTACACCTGTTATCAATGGTTCTCGTTGAATACATGAAGCATGAAGAATGGATTTGCGTGCTATGCTGTAATATTTTTTTAATATCCAAATAAATTTGGCCTTTAAAGTGACGCATCACCCTGAGGACAAGTTCCTCTCCACCAGGCCGTCCATCTGCTGATGGTACACCGACGTCCACTGTTCAGTGATCTAACAAACAGGCAATCTCTTCTTTTGTTGTGACTGTCAAACAACCGCGAGACATGCAGCCACGGTGACTGGAACATAGTATTAGAGCATGCCGAAGATACTTTATTAGCACTCGAGCATGCTCAGATGACACCTTATCTGAGCACGCTCGCATATCTCAATTTCCTGATCTCTGGCGGAGGCAGCTATACGCCATCTCTTTGTGCCATAATCTACTGCATTTAATTTCTCAGACAATTGACTCCAATTGTTTTCAGCTGGCATAAAGCACACACATCCAGCTGCAAAGTCTACTAAGATAATACAGCAGTTACATAAGCGTCACTAATATGGCCGACTCAGGGAAGTTTTCAAAAATAATAGTTTTCTAAACAAATACAAGTTCAAAGAACTTTAAATCCACAGGCTGTTGCCTTTTTGCAGTTTTTCTGGCAACAACTGCTGTGTACCAATGTTAGTATTTGTATTTGCCCTTTTAATCTAAATTAAATCTAACAGAGAAGAGCAAATATATATATATATATATATATATATATATATATATATATATATATATAAAATGAAAAAATCTTTGCTTTCAAGGCCCCCTAACTTATGATATCCATTAAAATACCATACATACACTAGTTAATAGGAATAAACAGTAGTTTTAGGGGATATTTAGGACACAGTATTACGTCAAGGGAAATTCTCTACCTAGTTACTGCCTGCCCTCAAACATCAATAAATATTAAAGACAAGGAACCCAGACTTTGTCAATAATTTTATCCATGTCATTTTAAATGCTTTAAGAATTTTTAGAAAAAATTATCCAATTGAGTTTGAGATCTAAGGTGTAATGTTTCTCCCCGTGGAGAGAGACATGCCTGGCATGCCAGTGTAAGGAGTCTTATAGGCTGTGCAATACTACTCTGGGAAATTAAATATGCAAATCGCCTCTTCAGAGAGGAAGAGGACAAGAACTCTAGTGCCACCTATTGGAATGGCAATCATAACAGTCAATATTGACCCTTTGGACGGGGTCACACTTGCGAGTGTAGTGCGAGAAACTCGCACAAGTCTCTCGCATCAATATCCCGCACTGCCGCCGGCACTTAGGACCAGAGCGTGTGGCTGCATGTATTTCTATGCAGCTGAACTATCCATTCCCGAGAGCCAGCAGCTGTACCAGGTATTGAGGTGAGAGACTCGTGCGACTTTCTCGCACTGCACTCACAAGTGTGACCCCGGCCTTTAACAAACCTTGCAACATGACTTAGGATAAAAGGCAAACCAGAATCTTAATTTCCAAACTCAGTGCTTCGGGGTGTTACCCCAAATTAGTGCAAAGCATGAGATCTGATTTGGCTAGCCTTCTTCATCTCCGAAGAGGCAATTTGAATATTTAATTTGCCAGACAAGCATTGCATTGCTTATAGCTCTCCTTTTACTGGCATGCCAGACATGTCACTCTCCACAAGGAGAAACATTACCCCTTAGATCCCAGTCAGCAGCCTCTCATACAGCCAAATCATATCTCATGCTTGGCACTGATGAGGAGCAGCACACCAAAACACATGTCTGCAAAATTGAGATTCCGGTTTGGCTTATATCCTAAGTCATGTGGCAAGGCTCATTAACCCCTGGAGCTTTTTTCGGTTTTGCCTTTTTGTTTTTGCTCCCCTTCTTCCCAGTGCCATAACTTTTTTATTTTTCCATCAATATGGCCATGTGAGGGCTTGTTTTTTGTGGGAGTTGTACTTTTGAATGACACCATTGGTTTTGTCGTGTACTAGAAAATGGGAAAAAAGTCCAAGGGCGGTGATATTGCAAAAAAAGTGCAATCCCACACTTGTTTTTTGTTTGGCTTTCTTACTAGGTTCACTAAATGCTAAAACTGACCTGCCATTATGATTCTCGGGGTCATTACAAGTTCACAGACACCAAACATGTCTAGGTTCTTTCTAATGTAAGTGGTGAAAAAAAATTCCAAACTTTGTTAAAAAAACATTTCAACATTTTCCGATACCCGTAGAGTCTCCATTTTTCGTGATCTCAGGTTGGGTGAAGGCTTATTTTTTGAGTGCCGAACTGACATTTTTAATGATACCATTTTGGTGCAGATATGGTTTTTTGATCGCCCGCTATTGCATTTTAATGCAATGTCGTGGCGACCAAAAAAAACCGTAATTTTGGTATTTTTACTTTTTTCTCACTATGCCGTTTAGCAATCAGGTTAATACTTTTTTATTGATAGATCGGGCGATTCTAAACGTGGTGATACCAAATATGTTTATGTTTGATTTCATTTTTATTGTTTTATTTTAAATGAGGTAAAACGAGGTGATTTGAACTTTTATATTTTTTTAATTTTTTATACTTTTAAAAACATTTTTTTTTTAACTTTTGGTATGCTTCAATAGTCTCCATAGGAGACTAGAAACTACCATAGCCCGATCGGCTCTGCTCCATAGAGGCGATGTTCAGATTGCCTCTATATAGCAAAATTACTTACTTGCTATGAGCGCTGACTACTGTGTGGCGCTCACAGCAAGCCAGCACTGACAACCATAGAGGTCTCCAGGAGACCTCAGGTTGTCATGCCAATACACCGGTGACCCGCGATCACGTGTGGGTCACCGGTGGGCACATTTCTGGCCCAATGGCCGATGTGCAATTTAAATGCCGCTGTCAGTTTGACAGCAACATTTAACTTGTTAATAGCTGTGGGTGAATCGCGATTCCACCCGCGGCTATTGCAGGCATGTCAGCTGTTTAAAACAGCTGAGATGTCCCCGGAAAGATGTGGGCTCAACGCCGGAGCCCACATCAAAGGGAGGGAGATCGACAATGGCGTACTATTAGGCCCGATGTCGGTAAGGGGTTAAAGAGTTGATATTGACTGTTAGGATTTCGACTTCCAATAAGAGGCCCTGAAGTTCTACTCCTCTTTCTTTTAAGACACAATTTGCATATTTAATTTTCCAGAAGAGCATTTATATGACTTGTAAGCCTCCTGACATAGGCATTCCTGGCTAGGCATGTCACTCTCCACAAAGAGAAATATTACTCCTTAAATCCCACTCATTAGCCTCTCTTTCAGCCAAATCAGATCTCTTGCTTTGCACTGATGAGGCACAACAGCCCCAAAACATGTGTCTGCAATTTGAGATTCTAGTTTAGCTTCTATCCTAAGTCATGTGGCAGGGCTCATTAAAGGGTGGACTGTTAGGATTGCTACTTCCAACGCCGTGTAGCACTGTAGTTCTAGTCCTCTTCTTCTCTGGAGGAGCAATTTGGATATTTAACTAGTGATGAGTAGTGTTGAGCGATACTTTCCGATATCGGAAAGTATCGGTATCGGAAAGTATCGGCCGATACCGTCAAAATATCGGATCTAATCCGATACCGATACCCGATCCCAATGCAAGTCAATGGGACGAAAATATCGGAATTAAAATAAACCCTTTATAAACTTGTAGGTTCATTCTACATGAAGGAAAACAACTAAGAATAATGTAGGATGTATTGGGGGACGTGGCGGAGACATTAAAGGCACAGAGGTTTAGCCCAATGTAATAGAATAGCAGGATTTTGTTTTTTTTTATGACTTTCGGCGGTAGAAAGATTTTGACTATGTTAATTTTTTTTTTATTTTGTCAGATATTGATGTTTCACTACTTCCACGCCCTTCACCTTCTTTTTTACTTCTCCCACACTTTCTTCTTCATTATCCTCATCATCAGCTTCTTTGACATCAACTTCTTCACCTTATTCATCTTCTTCTTCATCTTCTACCTATTATTTTTGTGGTTACATTGTTCATATTCTTTTTATTTTACTATTATCTTCATCATATTCTACTTCTTCATCATATTCTTATTTGTGACAGGCATTCCCGTAGTTGTTATCTATAAAAGTTTGAAGATTACACCTTCCGTTCTGCCTGTCACAAAAGAGTTACATTTGTCCGCGTTCAGTTTGGCCTGCAGCATCAGGCTTTATCCAGGGGCACCACGAGGAGGAACGGACTCACCCCCATACACTGCTTAGTCTTCTTCTGCTTATAATTTAGATAATATCTTTTGCTCTGATATTTAGTCTTATGCTTAATGTTCTTCTGCTCTTTGTTCTGCAGCCTCTTGTTCTTCTGCTTCTCGGTCTCCCATGTCGTCGTCGTCTCCAGGGTCGTCGTCTCCGGGGTCGTCGTCATCGGGGTCGTCGTCATCGGGGTCGTCTTCAGGGTCATCGTCTCCAGGGTCGTCGTCATCTCGGTGGTTGTCGTCTCTGGTGTCGTCATCATCTTAGGGGTGGTCTTCCGGGTCATCGTCTTTAGGGTCTTGAACTTGGAAATGTAGCAGAAGGTACAAGAAGGCTGAGAAAATGCCGAGAAACAGCTGATGGAACTGGAACTCGGATGGCTACCCGAAGGTCCAAGAGCCAATGGAACTACCGTGGACCAGCTGACGTTACTGGAACCCGGTTACTAAGCAGGAGGTACCCGTGCCTGAAAGCACTACCAAGGACCACCTGACGTTGGTGGAACTCGGATACCCAGAGGGAGGCACCTAAGCCAAAGGCTCTGCCTGGAACCAGCTGATGGTACTGGAACCAGGATGGGGAGCAGAAGGTACAAGAGAAAAAGACACTGCCGAGAACCAGCTGACGGTACTGGAACCCGGATGGGTAGCCGAAGGTCCAAGAGCCAATGGAACTACCGAGGACCAGCTGACGTTACTGGAACCCGGTTACTAAGCAGGAGGTACCCGTGCCTGAAAGCACTACCAAGGACCACCTGACGTTGGTGGAACTCGGATACCCAGAGGGAGGCACCTAAGCCAAAGGCTCTGCCCGGAACCAGCTGACGGTACTGGAACCAGGATGGGGAGCAGAAGGTACAAGAGCAAAAGACACTGCCGAGAACCAGCTGACGGTACTGGAACCCGGATGGGTAGCCGAAGGTCCAAGAGCCAATAGAACTACCGAGGACCAGCTGACGTTACTGGAACCCGGTTACTAAGCAGGAGGTACCCGTGCCTGAAAGCACTACCAAGGACCACCTGACGTTGGTGGAACTCGGATACCCAGAGGGAGGCACCTAAGCCAAAGGCTCTGCCTGGAACCAGCTGACGGTACTGGAACCAGGATGGGGACCTATTCAAGCTTGTCTTCCTAGAGCCCCAACTGGCGGTGTTAGAGCCCAGGGTCAGCAGAAGGAGGAGCAGGGGGAGGGGAGTGTAGGCCGAAGCCTGCACTGGCGGCAGCTTTGGGTCTGTTGTGCCTGCGTGGCAGTCGCAGGACACGTTGCCGGCTACACAGCAGGGGAACAGCTGGCGGTGCTGAACCCCACTGACACATTGGCGAGGTGTTTGGCTCTGTGCAGCCAGCACTTCCGGACAGCAACTAGCGGTGTTGGAGCCCGGGCTCTGCCGGTGGAGCAGAGTGTAGGCCGAAGCCTAATTGAACCGATTTCAAAGGTAACCTTTAACCCCCCCTCAGGGGTTACAAACTAGAAGAGCCACAGCTTATGCAGCAGTAGTGCCGCACAAGTCAAAGGTTGCTCTTTTAATTTTGCTCCTTGCACACGCTGAATGAAACACGTATAACATTTAGCCCTTTATACAGTCAAACTGTGTTGGAGGCGCGAGTTCCCTTTGTAATGAGACGCAGCACAGATGTCAAGAATCCCACCTTGGTGCTGGGTGCAGCCTCCTGAGCGTTGTTATTTGCTGTACAGGAGTCTGCGCTGTCGTGTTATCCCCTGGCCTAGCGCTGTTAGCGCTGCCCATCTTCTGACCTCATTTAATGTCGGCCGGTGCGGTTCGCGATGACCATGAATCCCAGCCCCGCAGTGTCTTAACATTGTTAAAACACTGCGGGGCTGGGATTCATGGCCTGGCGCAGCACATATGTTCGCCTCTCGCACTCGGGTCCTTACACCCGCTTCAGACTGTGCGGCGTCAGCTGATCCCTTATCGCATGCCACGGCCATGAAGCCGCACAGTCTGAAGAAGGCGGAAGGAGATGAGGGACAGGCGAAGTGATGCACTGCTCATGCCCATCAATCACACCCTCGCAGTCCCAAGAAATAAGACACCGAGGGGCGTTGTGTGGGTCAGGGCGGCCGCAGAGGCGCAGGCAGCCAAACAATGATGCCAGAAGACGGGCAGCGCTACCAAGGGGGTTGCAGCGTGTCATTACAAAGGAAAGTCACACCACCGGGACGGTTAAATGGTCACACAGAGGACACATTTTAGACGTGTTTTCAGTTCCACATGTGCGAGGAGAATACGTTTATGAGCCACCTTGCACACATGCAGCATTACCGCTGTACGAGGTGGCTGTAAAACGTACAAACGCCTGGGGGAGGGGGGACAGGTTCCCTTCAATTTCAGTTCTTGTGTCTGCATGGCTTTTGCAGGACACGTTGCCGGCTACACAGCAGGGGAACAGCTGGCGGTGCTGGACCCCACTGACACATTGGCTGGTGTTTTTCTCTGTGCAGCTAGCAGTACCGGGCCCCAACTGGCGGTGTTAGAGCCCAGGGTCAGCAGGAGGAGGAGCAGGAGGAGGAGCAAGGGGGAGGGGAGTGTAGGCCGAAGCCTGCACTGGCGGCAGCTTTGGGTCTGTTGTGCCTGCGTGGCGGTCGCAGGACACGTTGCCGGCTGCACAGCAGGGGAACAGCTGGCGGTGCTGAACCCCACTGACACATTGGCTGGTGTTTTTCTCTGTGCAGCTAGCAGTACCGGGCCCCAACTGGCGGTGTTAGAGCCCGGGGTCAGCAGGAGGAGGAGATGGAGCAGAGTGTAGGCCGAAGCCTGCACTGGCGGCAGCTTTGGGTCTGTTGTGCCTGCGTGGCGGTCGCAGGACACGTTGCCGGCTGCACAGCAGGGGAACAGCTGGCGGTGCTGAACCCCACTGACACATTGGCTGGTGTTTGGCTCTGTGCAGCTAGCAGTACCGGGCCCCAACTGGCGGTGTTGGAGCCCGGGCTCTGCAGGGGGAGCAGAGTGTAGGCCGAAGCCTACTTGAACCAATTTCAAAGGTAACCTTTAACCCCCCCTCAGGGGTTACAAAGTAGAAGAGCCACAGCTTATGCAGCAGTAGTGCCGCACAAGTCAAAGGTTGCTCTTTTAATTTTGCTCCTTGCACACGCTGAATGAAACACGTATAACATTTAGCCCTTTATACAGTCAAACTGTGTTGGAGGCGCGAGTTCCCTTTGTAATGAGACGCAGCACAGATGTCAAGAATCCCACCTTGGTGCTGGGTGCAGCCTCCTGAGCGTTGTTATTTGCTGTACAGGAGTCTGCGCTGTCGTGTTATCCCCTGGCCTAGCGCTGTTAGCGCTGCCCATCTTCTGACCTCATTTAATGTCGGCCGGTGCGGTCCGCGATGACCATGAATCCCAGCCCCGCAGTGTCTTAACATTGTTAAAACACTGCGGGGCTGGGATTCATGGCCTGGCGCAGCACATATGTTCGCCTCTCGCACTCGGGTCCTTACACCCGCTTCAGACTGTGCGGCGTCAGCTGATCCCTTATCGCATGCCACGGCCATGAAGCCGCACAGTCTGAGGAAGGCGGAAGGAGATGAGGGACAGGCGAAGTGATGCACCGCTCATGCCCATCAATCACACCCTCGCAGTCCCAAGAAATAAGACACCGAGGGGCGTTGTGTGGGTCAGGGCGGCCGCAGAGGCGCAGGCAGCCAAACAATGATATCAGAAGACGGGCAGCGCTACCAAGGAGCTTGTTGCGTGTCAATACAAAGGAAAATCACACCTGAGGGACGTTTTAATGGTCGCAGAGGACTCATTTTTAGACGTGTTCACTTCAACATGGGCAAGGAGATTAAGTTTCTGAGCCACCTTGCACACATGCAGCATTACTGTCGTACAAGGTGGCTGTAAAACGTAAAAACGCCTGGGGGAGGGGGGACAGGTTTCCTTCAATTTCAGTTCTTGTGTCTGCGTGGCTGTTGCAGGACACGTTGCCGGCTACACAGCAGGGGAACAGCTTTGGCTCTGTGCAGCTAGCACATCTGGGCCCCAACTGGCGGTGTTAGAGCCCAGGGTCAGCAGGAGGAGGAGAGGGAGCAGAGTGTAGGCCGAAGCCTGCACTGGAGCAAGTTGAAAGGGAAACTTTAACCCCCCCCCCAGGCGTTTGTAGCTGAAAGAGCCATCGTGTACAGCACTAATGCTGGAAAAGGTAAACTTAGCTCTTTTAATTATGGTCCTTGCACATGCTGAACCTAACACTTATAAAAAGTGTCCCCTCCTACCGTGATACCGTCCGGTAGGTGGAACTTTCCTTTGTGATGTGACGCAGCACAGCCGTCATTCTTACCCCCTTGGCGCCGTGCGCCGCCTCCTCAGCGTTGTTTGAATCAGTCCCGGAGCCTGCGCTGTTAGGTTAGCCCTTGGCCATGCACACATTTTGCGCTGCCCGTCTTCTGACATCATTTGGTGTCAGGCTGGCTGCGCCTGTGCGGCCGCGCTGGCCGAGAGCCCGCCTCGTACTGTCTTCTGATTTAATCCCACTGGGGGCCTGAGATCCATGGACATGCGCAGTCCATATCTGAACCTCCACCTCTCACTCATCTCCCTACGGCTTCTTCTGACTGTGCGGTGTCACGGCCGTGGAATGCTATTAGGGACCAGCTGACACCGAACAGTCTGAAGAAGCCATAGGGAGATGAGTGAGAGGTGGAGGTTCAGATATGCACTGCGCATGTCCATGGATCTCAGGCCCCCAGTGGGATTAAATCAGAAGACAGTACGAGGCGGGCTCTCGGCCAGCGCGGCCGCACAGGCGCAGCCAGCCTGACACCAAATGATGTCAGAAGACGGGCAGCGCAAAATGTGTGCATGGCCAAGGGCTAACCTAACAGCGCAGGCTCCGGGACTGATTCAAACAACGCTGAGGAGGCGGCGCACGGCGCCAAGGGGGTAAGAGTGACGGCTGTGCTGCGTCACATCACAAAGGAAAGTTCCACCAACCGTACGGTATCACGGTAGGAGGGGACACTTTTCATAAGTGTTAGGATCAGCATGTGCAAGGAGCACCACGAAAAGAGGCACTTTTTCCCTTTGCATCATTACTGCTGCACAAGGTGGCTCCTTCAGTAACAAATGCCTGGGGGGGGGGGACAGGTTCCCTTAAATTTAACTTGTTGTGCCTGCGTGGCGGTCGCAGTACACGTTGCCGGCTACACAGCAGGGGAACAGCTGGCGGTGCTGAACCCCACTAACACATTGGCGAGGTGTTTGGCTCTGTGCGGACAGCACTTCTGGACGGCAACTAGCGGTGTTGGAGCCCAGGGACAGGAGGAGGAGGAGGAGGTGGAGGAGATAGGAGGGATTGCCACACACACAGCTGGGGAACAGCTGACGTTACTGAACCCCAATAACAGAGGAGGGACTGTCGGGACTGCGCGTACAGCACTACCAGGCAACAACTAGCGGTGTTGGAGCCCAGGGACAGGTGGAGGAGGAGGAGGTGGAGGAGATAGGAGGGATTGCCACACACACAGCAGGGGAACAGCTGACGTTACTGAACCCCAATAACAGAGGAGGGACTGTCGGGACTGCGCGTACAGCACTACCAGGCAACAACTAGCGGTGTTGGAGCCCAGGGACAGGTGGAGGAGGAGGAGGTGGAGGAGATAGGAGGGATTGCCACACACACAGCAGGGGAACAGCTGACGTTACTGAACCCCAATAACAGAGGAGGGAGTGTTGGGACTGTGCGTACAGCACTACCAGGCAACAACTAGCGGTGTTGGAGCCCAGGGACAGGTGGAGGAGGAGGAGGTGGAGGAGATAGGAGGGATTGCCACACACACAGCAGGGGAACAGCTGATGTTACTGAACCCCAATAACAGAGGAGGGACTGTTGGGACTGTGCGTACAGAACTACCAGGCAACAACTAGCGGTGTTGGAGCCCAGGGACAGGTGGAGGAGGAGGAGGTGGAGGTGATAGGAGGGATTGCCACACACACAGCAGGGGAACAGCTGACGTTACTGAACCCCAATAACAGAGGAGGGACTGTTGGGACTGTGCGTACAGCACTACCAGGCAACAACTAGCGGTGTTGGAGCCCAGGGACAGGTGGAGGAGGAGGAGGTGGAGGAGATAGGAGGGATTGCCACACACACAGCTGGGGAACAGCTGACGTTACTGAACCCCAATAACAGAGGAGGGACTGTCGGGACTGCGCGTACAGCACTACCAGGCAACAACTAGCGGTGTTGGAGCCCAGGGACAGGTGGAGGAGGAGGAGGTGGAGGAGATAGGAGGGATTGCCACACACACAGCAGGGGAACAGCTGACGTTACTGAACCCCAATAACAGAGGAGGGACTGTTGGGACTGTGCGTACAGCACTACCAGGCAACAACTAGCGGTGTTGGAGCCCAGGGACAGGTGGAGGAGGAGGAGGTGGAGGAGATAGGAGGGATTGCCACACACACAGCAGGGGAACAGCTGACGTTACTGAACCCCAATAACAGAGGAGGGACTGTTGGGACTGTGCGTACAGCACTACCAGGCAACAACTAGCGGTGTTGGAGCCCAGGGACAGGTGGAGGAGGAGGAGGTGGAGGAGATAGGAGGGATTGCCACACACACAGCAGGGGAACAGCTGACGTTACTGAACCCCAATAACAGAGGAGGGACTGTTGGGACTGTGCGTACAGCACTACCAGGCAACAACTAGCGGTGTTGGAGCCCAGGGACAGGTGGAGGAGGAGGAGGTGGAGGAGATAGGAGGGATTGCCACACACACAGCAGGGGAACAGCTGACGTTACTGAACCCCAATAACAGAGGAGGGACTGTTGGGACTGTGCGTACAGCACTACCAGGCAACAACTAGCGGTGTTGGAGCCCAGGGACAGGTGGAGGAGGAGGAGGTGGAGGAGATAGGAGGGATTGCCACACACACAGCAGGGGAACAGCCGACGTTACTGAACCCCAATAACAGAGGAGGGACTGTTGGGACTGTGTGTACAGCACTACCAGGCAACAACTAGCGGTGTTGGAGCCCAGGGACAGGTGGAGGAGGAGGAGGTGGAGGAGGTAGGAGGGATTGCCACACACACAGCAGGGGAACAGCTGACGTTACTGAACCCCAATAACAGAGGAGCGACTGTTGGGACTGTGCGGACAGCACTTCTGGACGGCAACTAGCGGTGTTGGAGCCCAGGGACAGGTGGAAAAGCAGAGGAACACAATGTAGGCCGAAGCCTGAGAAAGTCGAAAGGGAACCTTTAACCCCCCCAAGGCGTTTGTAGCTGAAAGAGCCAGCTTGTGCAGCACAAAAGATGCAAAAGGAAAAGGTGGCTCTTTTCATCATGCTCCTTGCAAACACAGAACTAAACACTTATAAAATGTGTCCCCTGAAACCGTGAAACCGTCCCGGAGGTGGGACTTTCCTTCGTAATATGACGCAGCACAGCCGTCATTCCTACCCCCCCGGCGCCGCGCCCCGGCTCCTCAGCGTAGTTTGATTCCGTCCCGGAGCCTGCGCTGTTATGTTATCCCTTGGCCAGGCACACTTAGCGCTGCCCATCTTCTGACATCATTTGGTGTCAGGCTGGCTGCGCCTGTGCGGCCGCGCTGGCCGAGAGCCCGCCTCGCAGTGTCTTCTGATTTTATCCCACTGGGGGCCTGGGATCCATGGCCATGCGCAGTGCATATCCTCGCCTCTCACTCCCCTCCCTACGGCTTCTTAAGACTGTGCGGTGTCACGGCCGTGGCATGCTATTAGGGACCAGCTGACACCGAACAGTCTGAAGAAGCCATAGGGAGATGAGTGAGAGGTGGAGGTTCAGATATGCACTGCGCATGTCCATGGATCCCAGGCCCCCAGTGGGATTAAATCAGAAGACACTGCGAGGCGGGCTCTCGGCCAGCGCAGCCGCACAGGCGCAGCCATCCTGACACCAAATGATGCCAGAAGACGGGCAGCGCTAAGTGTGCCTGGCCACGGGATAACATAACAGCGCAGGCTCCGGGACGGAATCAAACAACGCTGAGGAGCCGGGGCGCGGCGCCGGGGGGGGGAGGAATGACGGCTGTGCTGCGTCATATTACGAAGGAAAGTCCCACCTCCGGGACGGTTTTACGGTATCAGTGGACACATTTTATAAGTGTTAAGTTCTGCGTGTGCAAGGAGCTAAACCAAAATAGCTACCTTTTCCTTGTGCAGCATTACTGCTGCACAAGGAGGCTCTTTCAGTAACAAACGCCTTGGGGGGGGGGACAGATTCCCTTACATTTCAGTTGTTGTGTCAGCGTGGCGGTCGCATGACACATTGCCGGCTACACAGCTGGGGATCAGCTGACGTTACTGAAACCCAATAACACTGGGTCGTATGTTTTGACTGTGCAGACGGCACTTCTGAGCCTCAACTGGCGGTGTTGGAGCCCAGGAATTTAAGTTCAGGTGGTAGAAAGATGAACACAACAGGAGACCTGGATAACGTATACAGTGACCTAATTATTTAATCAGGAGGAGGAGTGGCAAATTCCTGCGAGATCCAGGCCTTGTTCATTTTCAGGAAAGTAAGCCGGTCAACGTTATCGGAGGATAGTCGCATGCGACGGTCAGTTAGTACACCACCTGCAGCACTAAAGACACGTTCCGATAATACACTGGCCGCAGGGCAAGACAGCACCTCCAATGCATACTGGCTTAGCTCTGGCCATGTATCCAGCTTTGAGACCCAAACCTTGAAAGGGGAAGAGCCGTCTGGGAGTACAGCAAGAGGGCAAGACATGTAGTCTGTCACCATCTGACGGAACCGTTGCCTCCTGCTGACTGGAGCCGTCTGTGATGGTGTAGACTTTTGTGGGGGGCACAGAAAACTGTGCCACAGTTGGGCCATACTGGTCTTGCCTTGGGCAGAGGCACTGCTTCTGCTCCCTCTTTGTGCAGAGCCTCCACCACTGCCTGGACGCACTGAGCTGCTTTGGAATGCACTAGCAGCACTTCTCTCAGTTGGAATGGAGAAGATGATGGAATTGACCAGTGTGTCTTGGTACTCCCGCATTTTTCGCTCCCGGTTCAACGGTGTGATGAGGCTTTCTACGTTGTCCCGGTAGCGAGGATCGAGGAGGGTGAACACCCAATAATCAGACATGTTGAGAATGTGGGCGATGCGGCGTGTCATGATCTCTGCAAGCAGAGATCATAGCAAGCCTATAGATGGACAAGCTCTCGGAAGATGGAACTATACTGACCATGAACTAAGCCTGCCGCGCAACTAGAAATAGCCAGGTAGCATTTCCTATTTATCGCTAGATGCCCAGCTCTGGCCTAAGACCTAAATAGCTAGCAGAGGGAAATATAAGACCTGGCTCACCTCTAGAGAAATATTCCAAAGAAGACAGTAGCCCCCCACATATAATGACGGTGAGTTCAGATGAAACAACAAACGCAGCAGGAAAATAGTCTTAGCAAATTTGAGGTCCGCTTACTAGATAGCAGAAGACAGATAGTATACTTTCATGGTCAGCAGAAAAACACTAACAAAACACCATCCAGAGATTACCTTAAACTCTGGCATTAACTCATAACGCCAGAGTAGCAATCCCTGATCAACGAGAGCTTTCCAGACACAGTAACAAAACTTCAGCTGTGAACTGGAACAAATAGGCAAAACAAAACATGGACAAAAGTCCAACTTATCTAGTAGTTGTCTAGAAGCAGGAACAAGCACTGAGAGGCATCAGATAACATTGTTGACCGGCAAGAAACCACCAGAGAAATGAGCTTAAATAGCGACACCCACTACTGATGGAACCAGGTGAAACAGGAAAGAGGATGACAAGTCCAATTCCACAAGCGGCCACCGGGGGAGCCCAGAATCCAAATTCACAACAGTACCCCCCCCTCAAGGAGGGGGCACCGAACCCTCACCAGATCCACCAGGGCGACCAGGATGAGCCCTATGGAAGGCACGAACAAGATCAGAAGCATGAACATCAGATGCATTGACCCAAGAATTATCCTCCTGGCCGTAACCCTTCCAGTTGACCAGATACTGGAGTCTCCGTCTGGAAACACGAGAGTCCAGAATTTTCTCCACAACGTACTCCAACTCACCCTCAACCAACACCGGAGCAGGAGGCTCAACTGAAGGCACAACAGGTACCTCATACCTGCGCAATAACGACCGATGAAAAACGTTATGAATGGAAAAGGACGCAGGGAGGTCCAAACGGAAAGAAACAGGATTAAGAATCTCCAATATTCTATAAGGGCCGATGAACCGAGGTTTAAACTTAGGAGAAGAGACCCTCATAGGGACAAAACGAGAAGACAACCACACCAAATCTCCAACACAAAACCGAGAACCAACACGACGATGACGGTTGGCAAAACGCTGAGTCTTCTCCTGGGACAACTTCAAATTGTCCATAACCTGCCCCCAGATGTGATGCAATCTCTCCACCACCGCATCCACTCCAGGACAATCCGAGGATTCCACCTGACCGGAGGAAAATCGAGGGTGAAACCCCGAATTACAGAAAAACGGGGACACCAAGGTGGAAGAGCTGGCCCGATTATTGAGGGCGAACTCTGCCAATGGCAAAAAAGCAACCCAATCATCCTGGTCGGCAGAGACGAAACACCTCAGATATGTCTCCAGGGTCTGATTAGTCCGCTCGGTCTGGCCATTAGTCTGAGGGTGAAAAGCAGATGAAAAAGACAAATCTATGCCCATCCTAGCACAGAATGCCCGCCAAAATCTAGACACAAATTGGGTACCTCTGTCAGAAACGATATTCTCAGGAATACCGTGCAATCGGACAACATTCTGAAAAAACAGAGGAACCAACTCAGAAGAAGAAGGCAACTTGGGCAGAGGAACCAAATGGACCATTTTAGAGAAACGGTCACAGACCACCCAGATGACAGACATCTTCTGGGAAACAGGCAGATCTGAAATAAAATCTATCGAGATGTGTGTCCAAGGCCTCTTAGGAATAGGCAAGGGCAACAGCAGTCCGCTAGCCCGAGAACTACAAGACTTGGCCCGAGCACAAATGTCACATGACTGCACAAAGACTCGCACATCTCGTGACAGGGAAGGCCACCAGAAGGATCTTGCCACCAAATCCCTGGTACCAAAAATTCCGGGATGACCTGCCAATGCAGAAGAATGTACCTCAGAGATGACTCTACTGGTCCAATCATCCGGAACAAACAGTCTATCAGGCGGACAACGATCCGGTCTATCCGCCTGAAACTCTTGCAAGGACCGCCGCAGATCAGGAGAAACGGCCGACAAAATTACTCCCTCCCTAAGGATACCTGTGGGTTCAGAATTACCAGGAGAGTCCGGGTCAAAACTCCTAGAAAGGGCATCTGCCTTAACATTCTTAGAACCCGGTAGGTATGACACCACAAAATTAAAGCGAGAAAAAAATAAAGACCAGCGCGCCTGTCTAGGATTCAGGCGCCTGGCAGTCTCAAGATAAATCAAATTTTTGTGGTCAGTCAATACCACCACCTGATGCCTAGCCCCCTCGAGCCAATGGCGCCACTCCTCAAACGCCCACTTCATGGCCAAAAGCTCCCGATTCCCAACATCATAATTCCGCTCTGCGGGCGAAAATTTGCGAGAAAAGAAGGCACAAGGCCTAATGACGGAGCAGTCGGAACCTTTCTGCGACAACACTGCCCCAGCTCCGATCTCCGAAGCGTCAACCTCAACCTGAAAAGGCAGATTCACATCAGGCTGACGCAACACAGGGGCAGAGGCAAAACGGCGCTTAAGCTCCTGAAAGGCCTCTACAGCATGAGGGGACCAATTAGCAACATCAGCGCCTTGTCTGGTCAAATCAGTCAGTGGTTTAACGACATCCGAAAAACCAGCAATAAATCGGCGGTAAAAATTGGCAAAGCCCAAAAATCTCTGAAGACCCTTAAGAGAGGAGGGCTGAGTCCAGTCACAAATAGCTTGCACCTTGACGGGATCCATCTCAATGGAAGAGGGAGAAAAAATATACCCCAAAAAGGAAATTTTCTGGACCCCAAAAACGCACTTAGACCCCTTCACACATAAAGAATTAGACCGCAGAACCTGAAAAACTCTCCTGACCTGCTGGACATGAGAGTCCCAGTCATCAGAAAAAATCAGAATATCATCCAGATATATTATCATAAATTTATCCAGAAAATCGCGGAAAATATCATGCATAAAAGACTGGAAAACTGAAGGGGCATTAGAAAGACCAAAAGGCATGACCAAATACTCAAAGTGGCCCTCGGGCGTATTAAATGCGGTCTTCCACTCATCCCCCTGCCTGATCCGCACCAAATTATACGCCCCACGAAGATCAATTTTAGAGAACCACTTAGCCCCCTCTATACGAGCAAACAAATCAGTAAGCAATGGCAATGGGTATTGATACTTAACAGTGATCTTATTCAGAAGCCGATAATCAATACATGGTCTCAAAGAGCCGTCTTTTTTTGAGACAAAGAAAAACCCAGCTCCCAAGGGAGAAGAAGATGGACGAATATGTCCCTTTTCCAAAGACTCCTTTATATATTCCCGCATAGCAGCATGTTCCGGCACAGACAGATTAAACAAACGACCCTTTGGATATTTACAACCCGGTATCAAATCTATGGCACAATCGCACTCACGGTGCGGAGGTAACGACCCAAGCTTGGGTTCGTCAAAGACGTCTTGATAATCAGAGAGGAACTCAGGGACTTCAGAGGGAATGGACGAAGAAATAGAAACCAAAGGTAAGTCCCCATGAATACCCTTACATCCCCAGCTCAACACAGACATTGCTCTCCAGTCCAAGACTGGATTGTGAGACTGCAACCATGGCAATCCCAGTACCAAATCGTCATGTAAATTATACAGCACCAGGAAACGAATAATCTCCTGGTGATCCGGATTGATACGCATGGTTACTTGTGTCCAGTATTGTGGTTTATTATTAGCCAATGGGGTGGAGTCAATCCCCTTCAGAGGAATAAGAGTCTCCAAAGGCTCTAAATCAAAACCACAACGATTGGCAAAGGACCAATCCATAAGACTCAGAGCGGCGCCAGAGTCAACATAGGCGTCCGTAGCAATGGATGACAAAGAGCAAATCAGGGTTACAGACAAAATAAACTTAGACTGAATGGTGCCAATGGAAACAGACTTATCAAGCTTCTTTGTACGCCTAGAGCATGCTGATATAACATGAGTAGAATCCCCACAATAGAAACACAATCCATTCTTCCGTCTAAAATTCTGTCGCTCGCTCCTGGACAGAATTCTATCACACTGCATACTTTCTGGCGTCTTTTCCATAGACACCGCCAGATGGTGCACCGGTTTGCGCTCCCGCAGACGCCTATCAATCTGAATAGCCATTGTCATGGACTCATTCAGACCTGTAGGCACAGGGAACCCCACCATAACATCCTTAACGGCATCAGAGAGACCTTCTCTGAAAGTCGCCGCCAAGGCGCACTCATTCCACTGAGTCAGCACAGACCATTTACGGAATTTTTGGCAGTAAACTTCAGCTTCGTCTTGCCCCTGAGATAGTGCCATCAAAGTTTTTTCTGCCTGAAGTTCCAAATGAGGTTCCTCATAAAGCAAGCCCAAGGCCAGAAAAAACGCATCCACATCGCGCAACGCAGGATCCCCTGCTGGCAATGAGAAGGCCCAATCTTGAGGGTCACCCCTGAGCAAGGAAATCACAATCCTAACCTGCTGAGCAGGGTCTCCAGCTGAACGAGACTTCAGGGACAAATAAAGCTTACAATTATTTCGGAAATTCTGGAAGCTAGCTCTATTCCCTGTGAAAAACTCCGGCAAAGAAATTCTCGGCTCAGATACCGGAGCATGTACCACAAAATCTTGTAAATTTTGTACTTTCGTGATGAGATTATTCAAACCCGCAGTTACACTCTGAAGATCCATTATTGTCAGGTGCACACAGAGCCATACAGAGATTAGGAGGAGAGAGAGAAAAAAGACTGCAGCAAGGCAGACTGGAGGAAAAAAAAAAAAAATTCCAGCAGACTTCTTATAACTCTCCTTTCTCAACCTGGGTCTTTAACACTTTATGGGCCGGTCAAACTGTCATGATCTCTGCAAGCAGAGATCATAGCAAGCCTATAGAGGGACAAGCTCTCGGAAGATGGAACTATACTGACCATGAACTAAGCCTGCCGCGCAACTAGAAATAGCCAGGTAGCATTTCCTATTTATCGCTAGATGCCCAGCTCTGGCCTAAGACCTAAATAGCTAGCAGAGGGAAATATAAGACCTGGCTCACCTCTAGAGAAATATTCCAAAGAAGACAGTAGCCCCCCACATATAATGACGGTGAGTTCAGATGAAACAACAAACGCAGCAGGAAAATAGTCTTAGCAAATTTGAGGTCCGCTTACTAGATAGCAGAAGACAGATAGTATACTTTCATGGTCAGCAGAAAAACACTAACAAAACACCATCCAGAGATTACCTTAAACTCTGGCATTAACTCATAACGCCAGAGTAGCAATCCCTGATCAACGAGAGCTTTCCAGACACAGTAACAAAACTTCAGCTGTGAACTGGAACAAATAGGCAAAACAAAACATGGACAAAAGTCCAACTTATCTAGTAGTTGTCTAGAAGCAGGAACAAGCACTGAGAGGCATCAGATAACATTGTTGACCGGCAAGAAACCACCAGAGAAATGAGCTTAAATAGCGACACCCACTACTGATGGAACCAGGTGAAACAGGAAAGAGGATGACAAGTCCAATTCCACAAGCGGCCACCGGGGGAGCCCAGAATCCAAATTCACAACAGCGGCGGTGGTTTCTCAGGCACTGCAGCATGTAATCCACCATGTGCTGCAGACTGCCAACTGCCCAAGAAACGCTGTCCCCTGCTGGAGGCGTGATATCTGCCCGCTCGTCATCACCCCACCCTCGCTGTACACACTGAGTACTGGACAATTCGGTAACTCCATTGACTCCTCCTCATCCTCCTCACAAACTGTCCCCTGCCTACGCGTTTGTGAGGAACCACATGGCGCTGACTGTCCAGAAGATGATGGAAATGGTGAATCCTCATCCTCCACCTCTTCCACAACATCATCCCTTAGCGCTTGCAGTGATTTTTCAAGCAGGCAGATAAGGGGGACAGTCATGCTGACTAGTGCATCATCTGCACTCGCCATCCGCGTGGAATAATCAAAGGGACGCAAAACCTGGCAGACGTCATTCATAGTGGCCCACTCTGTGGTTGTGAAGTCTGTACGGCGCTGACTGCGACTTCTTTGCGCCTGAAGCAGCTGGTACTCCATTACAGCTTGCTGCTGCTCACACAACCGCTCCAACATATGTAACGTGGAATTCCACCTGGTAGGTAGGTCACATATGATGCGATGTTCCGGCAGGTGGTGTCGGCGCTGCAGAGCCGCAATGCGCGCTTTTGCCGTGCTGGAACGCCGCAAGTGAGCACACTCTAGGCGGACCTTGTGCAGCAGTGCATCAAGATCCGGATAGTCCCTCAAAAAGCTCTGCACGACCAAATTGAGCACATGTGCCAGACATGGGATGTGAGTGAGGTTGCCGAGGCCCAGAGCTGCCACCAGATTTCGGCCATTATCACACACTACCATGCCTAGCTGGAGATTCGCTGGCACAAACCACACATCGCTCTCCTGCTTGATGGCATTCCAGAGCTCCTGCGCTGTGTGGCTACGATTCCCCCAAAAAATTAATTTCAAGACGGCCTGTTGACGTTTGGCCACGGCTGTGCTCATGTCGGTCGTAACAGGTACACGTTCATCACGGGTCCATGTGGAGGTGGACTGTGACGGCTCCTGCAGCGATGATTCTGAGGAACTGGTGTAAGAGGAGGAGTCAATGCGTACAGAATGGATTCCTGCAATCCTTGGAGTGGGCAGGACACGTCCTGCGCCACTCGCACGGTCTGTACCCGGCTCAACGACATTAACCCAATGGGCAGTGAGGGAAAGGTATCGCCCCTGTCCATGTTGACTGGTCCACGCATCGGTGGTGAGGTGGACCTTGCTACTGACGGCGTTCAGTAGCGCGTGTTTTATGTGTCCCTCTGTCATGAATCCCATGGCTAGGGAAAGCAAAGGACAAGCAAGGAACAAATATATAACGGACGAGCTCTAGGGTGATGGAACCTGGGCTGACCGCTGCCCTACGCCTGACAAACGCAACTAGAGATAGCCAGGGAGCGTGCCTACGTTGGTTCTAGACGCCACGCACCAGCCTAAGAGCTAACTAGTACTGCAGAGAAAATAAAGACCTCACTTGCCTCCAGAGGAACGAACCCCAAAAGGTATAGTTGCCCCCCACATGTATTGACGGTGAAATGAGAGGAAGGCACACACATAGAGATGATATATATAGGTTTAGCAAATAGAGGCCCGCTGTAAACTAGAAAGCAGAACGATACAAAAGGGGTCTGAGCGGTCAGCAAAAAACCCTAATCAAAAAAACCATCCTGAGATTACAAGAACCCATGTGCCAACTCATGGCACATGGGGAGAACCTCAGTCCACTAGAGCTACCAGCTAGCATAGAGACATAATAGCAAGCTGGACAAAAAACCAAACAACTGAAAATCAGCACTTAGCTTATCCTGAAAGATCTGGGAGCAGGTAGGCAGGAACAAAACAGAGCACATCTGAATACATTGATAGCCGGCAAGGAAATGACAGAAAGGCCAGGTAAAATAGGAAACACCCAGCCTCTGATGGACAGGTGGAAACAAAAGGCCGCAACCCACCAAAGTCACCCAGTACCAGCAGTAACCACCAGAGGGAGCCCACAAACAGAATCCACAACAGTACCCCCCCCTTGAGGAGGGGTCACCGAACCCTCACGAGAACCCCCAGGGCGATCAGGGTGAGCTCTATGGAAGGCGCGGACCAAATCAGTCGCATGAACATCGGAGGCGACCACCCAGGAATTATCCTCCTGACCATAACCCTTCCACTTAACCAAATACTGGAGTTTGCGTCTGGAAACACGAGAATCCAAGATCTTCTCAACAACATACTCCAATTCTCCCTCCACCAGCACCGGAGCAGGAGGCTCAACCGAAGGAACAACGGGCACCTCATACCTCTGCAACAACGACCGATGGAACACATTATGAATAGCAAACGATGCTGGGAGATCCAAACGAAAAGATACAGGGTTAAGAATCTCCGAGATCCTATAAGGACCGATGAACCGAGGCTTGAACTTAGGAGAAGAGACCTTCATAGGGACAAAACGAGAAGACAACCACACCAAATCCCCAACAAGAAGTCGGGGACCCACGCGGCGACGGCGATTAGCAAACTGCTGAGTCTTCTCCTGAGATAACTTCAAATTGTCCACCACCTGATTCCAAATTTGATGTAGCCTGTCCACCACCACGTCCACTCCAGGACAATCCGAAGACTCCACCTGACCAGAGGAAAAACGAGGATGAAACCCCGAATTACAAAAAAAAGGAGAGACCAGCGTGGCAGAACTAGCCCGATTATTAAGAGCAAATTCGGCCAGTGGCAAAAAAGCAACCCAGTCATCTTGGTCAGCAGAAACAAAACACCTCAAATAAGTTTCCAAGGTCTGATTAGTTCGCTCCGTCTGGCCATTCGTCTGAGGATGGAATGCAGACGAGAAAGACAAATCAATGCCCATCTTGGCACAAAATGTCCGCCAAAATCTAGACACAAACTGGGATCCCCTGTCAGAAACGATATTCTCCGGAATCCCATGCAAACGAACCACGTTCTGAAAAAATAAAGGGACCAACTCAGAGGAGGAAGGCAACTTAGGCAAGGGCACCAAATGAACCATCTTAGAAAAGCGGTCACACACAACCCAGATAACGGACATTTTCTGTGAAACCGGGAGATCAGAAATAAAATCCATGGAAATGTGCGTCCAAGGCCTCTTCGGGATGGGCAAGGATAACAACAACCCACTGGCCCGAGAACAGCAAGGCTTAGCTCGAGCACACACTTCACAAGACTGCACAAAGGTACGCACATCCCTAGACAAGGAAGGCCACAAAAAAGACCTGGCCACCAAGTCTCTAGTACCAAATATTCCAGGATGACCAGCCAACACAGAAGAATGGACCTCGGAGATGACTCTACTGGTCCAATCATCCGGAACAAACAGTCTTTCTGGTGGACAACGATCCGGTTTATCCACCTGAAACTCCTGCAATGCACGTCGCAAGTCTGGGGATACGGCGGACAATATTACCCCATCCCTAAGGATACCAGTAGGCCCAGAATCTCCAGGAGAGTCAGGCACAAAACTCCTGGAAAGAGCATCTGCCTTCACATTCTTTGAACCTGGCAGGTATGAAACCACGAAATTGAAACGAGAAAAATACAACGACCAACGAGCCTGTCTAGGATTCAAACGCCTGGCAGACTCAAGGTAAATGAGATTCTTGTGATCAGTCAAGACCACCACACGATGTTTAGCACCCTCAAGCCAATGACGCCACTCCTCAAATGCCCACTTCATGGCCAAAAGCTCCCGATTACCCACATCATAATTGCGCTCGGTGGGCGAGAATTTTCTAGAGAAGAATGCACATGGCTTCATCACCGAGCCATCAGAACTTCTCTGTGACAAAACCACCCCCGCTCCAATCTCGGAAGCATCAACCTCAACCTGAAAAGGAAGTGAAACATCTGGTTGACACAACACAGGAGCAGAAGAAAACCGGCGCTTAAGTTCCTGAAAGGCCCCCACAGCCGCAGGAGACCAATCAGCAACATCAGCACCCTTTTTAGTCAAATCAGTCAAAGGTTTAACAATACTGGAAAAATTTGCAATGAACCGACGATAAAAATTAGCAAACCCCAAGAACTTCTGTAGGCTCTTAACAGATGTAGGTTGTGTCCAGTCACAAATTGCCTGAACCTTGACGGGATCCATCTCAATAGTAGAAGGAGAAAAAATGTACCCCAAAAAAGAAATCTTCTGGACTCCGAAGAGACACTTTGAGCCCTTCACAAACAGAGAATTGGCCCGCAGAACCTGAAACACCTTCCTGACCTGTAGAACATGAGACTCCCAGTCATCAGAAAACACCAAAATATCATCCAAATACACAATCATAAACTTATCCAGATATTCACGGAAAATATTGTGCATAAAGGACTGAAAGACTGACGGAGCATTGGAGAGTCCAAAAGGCATTACCAAATACTCAAAATGGCCCTCAGGCGTATTAAATGCGGTTTTCCACTCATCACCTTGTTTTATCCGCACCAGATTATACGCACCGCGAAGATCTATCTTAGTGAACCACCTAGCCCCCTTAATGCGAGCAAACAAGTCAGTCAATAATGGCAATGGATACTGATATTTGACTGTAATCTTATTCAGAAGGCGATAATCTATACAAGGCCTCAGGGAACCATCTTTTTTTGCCACGAAAAAAAAACCTGCTCCCAGAGGGGACGAAGATGGACGAATATGTCCCTTTTCCAAGGACTCTTTAATATAATTCCGCATAGCAGTATGCTCTGGCAGTGACAGATTAAATAAACGACCCTTAGGGAACTTACTGCCAGGAATCAATTCTATAGCACAGTCACAATCTCTATGAGGAGGGAGCGAATTGAGCTTAGGCTCCTCAAAAACATCCCTATAGTCAGACAAAAACTCAGGGATCTCAGAAGGAGTAGATGAAGCGATTGAAATCGGAGGTGCATGATCATGAACCCCCTGACATCCCCAGCTTAACACAGACATTGTTTTCCAGTCCAGGACAGGATTATGAGTTTGTAACCATGGCAGCCCCAGCACTAGTACATCATGTAAATTATACAGTACAAGGAAGCGAATCACCTCCTGATGAACGGGAGTCATGCGCATGGTCACTTGTGTCCAATACTGCGGTTTATTCATAGCCAATGGTGTAGAGTCAATTCCCTTCAGAGGAATAGGAACTTCCAGAGGCTCCAGACTAAAACCGCAGCGTTTAGCAAATGACCAATCCATAAGACTCAGGGCAGCGCCCGAATCCACATAGGCATCAACGGAAATGGAAGACAGTGAAAAAATCAGTGTCACAGACAAAATGAACTTAGGCTGCAGAGTACCAATGGCAAAAGATTTATCAAGCTTTTTTGTGCGTTTAGAGCATGCTGATATAACATGAGCTGAATCACCACAATAAAAACACAATCCATTTTTCCGCCTATAATTTTGCCGTTCACTTCTGGACTGAATTCTATCACATTGCATAGTCTCAGGTGCCTGTTCAGAAGACACCGCCAACTGGTGCACGGGTTTGCGCTCCCGCAAACGCCGATCAATCTGTATGGCCATAGCCATAGACTCATTCAGACCTGTAGGCGTAGGGAACCCCACCATAATATCCTTAATGGCCTCAGAAAGACCATTTCTGAAGTTTGCAGCCAGGGCACACTCATTCCACTGAGTAAGCACCGACCATTTCCGAAATTTTTGACAATATATTTCCGCTTCATCATGCCCCTGAGAGAGGGCTAACAAAGCCTTTTCAGCCTGAATCTCCAGGTTGGGTTCCTCATAGAGCAATCCCAATGCCAGAAAAAACGCATCCACACTGAGCAATGCAGGATCCCCTGGTGCCAATGCAAATGCCCAATTCTGAGGGTCGCCCCGCAGGAAAGATATTACAATCCTGACCTGTTGAGCAGGGTCTCCAGAGGAGCGAGATTTTAAAGAAAGAAACAATTTACAATTGTTCCTGAAATTCAGGAAGGTAGATCTATCTCCAGAGAAGAACTCTGGAATAGGAATTCTAGGTTCAGACATGGGAGTGTGAACAACAAAATCCTGTATGTTTTGAACTTTTGCCGCGAGATTACTCAGGCTGGAAGCCAAACTCTGGACATCCATGTTAAACAGCTAAGATCAGAGCCATTCAAGGGTTAAGAGGAGGTAAGAAGCAGCTAGACAGCAATTAAGGGCTAGGCAGCAAAACTCTGAAGGGAAAAAAAAAAAAAAATTCCCTTAAACACTTCTTATTCTCCTGCTTCAGCCCAAACAATTAACACTTTGTGGGCCGGCTATACTGTCATGAATCCCATGGCTAGGGAAAGCAAAGGACAAGCAAGGAACAAATATATAACGGACGAGCTCTAGGGTGATGGAACCTGGGCTGACCGCTGCCCTACGCCTGACAAACGCAACTAGAGATAGCCAGGGAGCGTGCCTACGTTGGTTCTAGACGCCACGCACCAGCCTAAGAGCTAACTAGTACTGCAGAGAAAATAAAGACCTCACTTGCCTCCAGAGGAACGAACCCCAAAAGGTATAGTTGCCCCCCACATGTATTGACGGTGAAATGAGAGGAAGGCACACACATAGAGATGATATATATAGGTTTAGCAAATAGAGGCCCTGTTGTGAATTTGGATTCTGGGCTCCCCCGGTGGCCGCTTGTGGAATTGGACTTGTCATCCTCTTTCCTGTTTCACCTGGTTCCATCAGTAGTGGGTGTCGCTATTTAAGCTCATTTCTCTGGTGGTTTCTTGCCGGTCAACAATGTTATCTGATGCCTCTCAGTGCTTGTTCCTGCTTCTAGACAACTACTAGATAAGTTGGACTTTTGTCCATGTTTTGTTTTGCCTATTTGTTCCAGTTCACAGCTGAAGTTTTGTTACTGTGTCTGGAAAGCTCTCGTTGATCAGGGATTGCTACTCTGGCGTTATGAGTTAATGCCAGAGTTTAAGGTAATCTCTGGATGGTGTTTTGTTAGTGTTTTTCTGCTGACCATGAAAGTATACTATCTGTCTTCTGCTATCTAGTAAGCGGACCTCAAATTTGCTAAGACTATTTTCCTGCTGCGTTTGTTGTTTCATCTGAACTCACAGTCATTATATGTGGGGGGCTACTGTCTTCTTTGGAATATTTCTCTAGAGGTGAGCCAGGTCTTATATTTCCCTCTGCTAGCTATTTAGGTCTTAGGCCAGAGCTGGGCATCTAGCGATAAATAGGAAATGCTACCTGGCTATTTCTAGTTGCGCGGCAGGCTTAGTTCATGGTCAGTATAGTTCCATCTTCCGAGAGCTTGTCCCTCTATAGGCTTGCTATGATCTCTGCCTGCAGAGATCATGACAGTTTGACCGGCCAATAAAGTGTTAAAGACCCAGGTTGAGAAAGGAGAGTTATAAGAAGTCTGCTGGAATTTTTTTTTTTTTTTTTTTTCTCCTCCAGTCTGCCTTGCTGCAGTCTTTTTTCTCTCTCTCCTCCTAATCTCTGTATGGCTCTGTGTGCACCTGACAATAATGGATCTTCAGAGTGTAACTGCGGGGTTGAATAATCTCATCACGAAAGTACAAAATTTACAAGATTTTGTGGTACATGCTCCGGTATCTGAGCCGAGAATTTCTTTGCCGGAGTTTTTCACAGGGAATAGAGCTAGCTTCCAGAATTTCCGAAATAATTGTAAGCTTTATTTGTCCCTGAAGTCTCGTTCAGCTGGAGACCCTGCTCAGCAGGTTAGGATTGTGATTTCCTTGCTCAGGGGTGACCCTCAAGATTGGGCCTTCTCATTGCCAGCAGGGGATCCTGCGTTGCGCGATGTGGATGCGTTTTTTCTGGCCTTGGGCTTGCTTTATGAGGAACCTCATTTGGAACTTCAGGCAGAAAAAACTTTGATGGCACTATCTCAGGGGCAAGACGAAGCTGAAGTTTACTGCCAAAAATTCCGTAAATGGTCTGTGCTGACTCAGTGGAATGAGTGCGCCTTGGCGGCAACTTTCAGAGAGGGTCTCTCTGATGCCGTTAAGGATGTTATGGTGGGGTTCCCTGTGCCTACAGGTCTGAATGAGTCCATGACAATGGCTATTCAGATTGATAGGCGTCTGCGGGAGCGCAAACCGGTGCACCATCTGGCGGTGTCTATGGAAAAGACGCCAGAAAGTATGCAGTGTGATAGAATTCTGTCCAGGAGCGAGCGACAGAATTTTAGACGGAAGAATGGATTGTGTTTCTATTGTGGGGATTCTACTCATGTTATATCAGCATGCTCTAGGCGTACAAAGAAGCTTGATAAGTCTGTTTCCATTGGCACCATTCAGTCTAAGTTTATTTTGTCTGTAACCCTGATTTGCTCTTTGTCATCCATTGCTACGGACGCCTATGTTGACTCTGGCGCCGCTCTGAGTCTTATGGATTGGTCCTTTGCCAATCGTTGTGGTTTTGATTTAGAGCCTTTGGAGACTCTTATTCCTCTGAAGGGGATTGACTCCACCCCATTGGCTAATAATAAACCACAATACTGGACACAAGTAACCATGCGTATCAATCCGGATCACCAGGAGATTATTCGTTTCCTGGTGCTGTATAATTTACATGACGATTTGGTACTGGGATTGCCATGGTTGCAGTCTCACAATCCAGTCTTGGACTGGAGAGCAATGTCTGTGTTGAGCTGGGGATGTAAGGGTATTCATGGGGACTTACCTTTGGTTTCTATTTCTTCGTCCATTCCCTCTGAAGTCCCTGAGTTCCTCTCTGATTATCAAGACGTCTTTGACGAACCCAAGCTTGGGTCGTTACCTCCGCACCGTGAGTGCGATTGTGCCATAGATTTGATACCGGGTTGTAAATATCCAAAGGGTCGTTTGTTTAATCTGTCTGTGCCGGAACATGCTGCTATGCGGGAATATATAAAGGAGTCTTTGGAAAAGGGACATATTCGTCCATCTTCTTCTCCCTTGGGAGCTGGGTTTTTCTTTGTCTCAAAAAAAGACGGCTCTTTGAGACCATGTATTGATTATCGGCTTCTGAATAAGATCACTGTTAAGTATCAATACCCATTGCCATTGCTTACTGATTTGTTTGCTCGTATAGAGGGGGCTAAGTGGTTCTCTAAAATTGATCTTCGTGGGGCGTATAATTTGGTGCGGATCAGGCAGGGGGATGAGTGGAAGACCGCATTTAATACGCCCGAGGGCCACTTTGAGTATTTGGTCATGCCTTTTGGTCTTTCTAATGCCCCTTCAGTTTTCCAGTCTTTTATGCATGATATTTTCCGCGATTTTCTGGATAAATTTATGATAATATATCTGGATGATATTCTGATTTTTTCTGATGACTGGGACTCTCATGTCCAGCAGGTCAGGAGAGTTTTTCAGGTTCTGCGGTCTAATTCTTTATGTGTGAAGGGGTCTAAGTGCGTTTTTGGGGTCCAGAAAATTTCCTTTTTGGGGTATATTTTTTCTCCCTCTTCCATTGAGATGGATCCCGTCAAGGTGCAAGCTATTTGTGACTGGACTCAGCCCTCCTCTCTTAAGGGTCTTCAGAGATTTTTGGGCTTTGCCAATTTTTACCGCCGATTTATTGCTGGTTTTTCGGATGTCGTTAAACCACTGACTGATTTGACCAGACAAGGCGCTGATGTTGCTAATTGGTCCCCTCATGCTGTAGAGGCCTTTCAGGAGCTTAAGCGCCGTTTTGCCTCTGCCCCTGTGTTGCGTCAGCCTGATGTGAATCTGCCTTTTCAGGTTGAGGTTGACGCTTCGGAGATCGGAGCTGGGGCAGTGTTGTCGCAGAAAGGTTCCGACTGCTCCGTCATTAGGCCTTGTGCCTTCTTTTCTCGCAAATTTTCGCCCGCAGAGCGGAATTATGATGTTGGGAATCGGGAGCTTTTGGCCATGAAGTGGGCGTTTGAGGAGTGGCGCCATTGGCTCGAGGGGGCTAGGCATCAGGTGGTGGTATTGACTGACCACAAAAATTTGATTTATCTTGAGACTGCCAGGCGCCTGAATCCTAGACAGGCGCGCTGGTCTTTATTTTTTTCTCGCTTTAATTTTGTGGTGTCATACCTACCGGGTTCTAAGAATGTTAAGGCAGATGCCCTTTCTAGGAGTTTTGACCCGGACTCTCCTGGTAATTCTGAACCCACAGGTATCCTTAGGGAGGGAGTAATTTTGTCGGCCGTTTCTCCTGATCTGCGGCGGTCCTTGCAAGAGTTTCAGGCGGATAGACCGGATCGTTGTCCGCCTGATAGACTGTTTGTTCCGGATGATTGGACCAGTAGAGTCATCTCTGAGGTACATTCTTCTGCATTGGCAGGTCATCCCGGAATTTTTGGTACCAGGGATTTGGTGGCAAGATCCTTCTGGTGGCCTTCCCTGTCACGAGATGTGCGAGTCTTTGTGCAGTCATGTGACATTTGTGCTCGGGCCAAGTCTTGTAGTTCTCGGGCTAGCGGACTGCTGTTGCCCTTGCCTATTCCTAAGAGGCCTTGGACACACATCTCGATGGATTTTATTTCAGATCTGCCTGTTTCCCAGAAGATGTCTGTCATCTGGGTGGTCTGTGACCGTTTCTCTAAAATGGTCCATTTGGTTCCTCTGCCCAAGTTGCCTTCTTCTTCTGAGTTGGTTCCTCTGTTTTTTCAGAATGTTGTCCGATTGCACGGTATTCCTGAGAATATCGTTTCTGACAGAGGTACCCAATTTGTGTCTAGATTTTGGCGGGCATTCTGTGCTAGGATGGGCATAGATTTGTCTTTTTCATCTGCTTTTCACCCTCAGACTAATGGCCAGACCGAGCGGACTAATCAGACCCTGGAGACATATCTGAGGTGTTTCGTCTCTGCCGACCAGGATGATTGGGTTGCTTTTTTGCCATTGGCAGAGTTCGCCCTCAATAATCGGGCCAGCTCTTCCACCTTGGTGTCCCCGTTTTTCTGTAATTCGGGGTTTCACCCTCGATTTTCCTCCGGTCAGGTGGAATCCTCGGATTGTCCTGGAGTGGATGCGGTGGTGGAGAGATTGCATCACATCTGGGGGCAGGTTATGGACAATTTGAAGTTGTCCCAGGAGAAGACTCAGCGTTTTGCCAACCGTCATCGTCGTGTTGGTTCTCGGCTTTGTGTTGGAGATTTGGTGTGGTTGTCTTCTCGTTTTGTCCCTATGAGGGTCTCTTCTCCTAAGTTTAAACCTCGGTTCATCGGCCCTTATAGAATATTGGAGATTCTTAATCCTGTTTCTTTCCGTTTGGACCTCCCTGCGTCCTTTTCCATTCATAACGTTTTTCATCGGTCGTTATTGCGCAGGTATGAGGTACCTGTTGTGCCTTCAGTTGAGCCTCCTGCTCCGGTGTTGGTTGAGGGTGAGTTGGAGTACGTTGTGGAGAAAATTCTGGACTCTCGTGTTTCCAGACGGAGACTCCAGTATCTGGTCAACTGGAAGGGTTACGGCCAGGAGGATAATTCTTGGGTCAATGCATCTGATGTTCATGCTTCTGATCTTGTTCGTGCCTTCCATAGGGCTCATCCTGGTCGCCCTGGTGGATCTGGTGAGGGTTCGGTGCCCCCTCCTTGAGGGGGGGGTACTGTTGTGAATTTGGATTCTGGGCTCCCCCGGTGGCCGCTTGTGGAATTGGACTTGTCATCCTCTTTCCTGTTTCACCTGGTTCCATCAGTAGTGGGTGTCGCTATTTAAGCTCATTTCTCTGGTGGTTTCTTGCCGGTCAACAATGTTATCTGATGCCTCTCAGTGCTTGTTCCTGCTTCTAGACAACTACTAGATAAGTTGGACTTTTGTCCATGTTTTGTTTTGCCTATTTGTTCCAGTTCACAGCTGAAGTTTTGTTACTGTGTCTGGAAAGCTCTCGTTGATCAGGGATTGCTACTCTGGCGTTATGAGTTAATGCCAGAGTTTAAGGTAATCTCTGGATGGTGTTTTGTTAGTGTTTTTCTGCTGACCATGAAAGTATACTATCTGTCTTCTGCTATCTAGTAAGCGGACCTCAAATTTGCTAAGACTATTTTCCTGCTGCGTTTGTTGTTTCATCTGAACTCACAGTCATTATATGTGGGGGGCTACTGTCTTCTTTGGAATATTTCTCTAGAGGTGAGCCAGGTCTTATATTTCCCTCTGCTAGCTATTTAGGTCTTAGGCCAGAGCTGGGCATCTAGCGATAAATAGGAAATGCTACCTGGCTATTTCTAGTTGCGCGGCAGGCTTAGTTCATGGTCAGTATAGTTCCATCTTCCGAGAGCTTGTCCCTCTATAGGCTTGCTATGATCTCTGCCTGCAGAGATCATGACAAGGCCCGCTGTAAACTAGAAAGCAGAACGATACAAAAGGGGTCTGAGCGGTCAGCAAAAAACCCTAATCAAAAAAACCATCCTGAGATTACAAGAACCCATGTGCCAACTCATGGCACATGGGGAGAACCTCAGTCCACTAGAGCTACCAGCTAGCATAGAGACATAATAGCAAGCTGGACAAAAAACCAAACAACTGAAAATCAGCACTTAGCTTATCCTGAAAGATCTGGGAGCAGGTAGGCAGGAACAAAACAGAGCACATCTGAATACATTGATAGCCGGCAAGGAAATGACAGAAAGGCCAGGTAAAATAGGAAACACCCAGCCTCTGATGGACAGGTGGAAACCAAAGGCCGCAACCCACCAAAGTCACCCAGTACCAGCAGTAACCACCAGAGGGAGCCCACAAACAGAATCCACAACATCCCTCCACATGCTTGTGCAGGGCAGGGACGGCTTGCCTGCTGAAGTAAAAGCGGCTGGGCACATTGTACTGTGGGACTGCCAATGACATCAAGTCACGGAAGCTGTCAGTCTCCACCAGCCTGAATGACAGCATTTCCAGTGACAGAAGTTTGGCAATGCCTGCAGTCAGAGCCTGTGCTCGTGGGTGGTTTGACGAGAAAGGCCGCCTTTTCTCCCATGCCTGTACTACCGATGGCTGTAGACTGGGCTGGGAGTGTGTGGATGACTGGGAAAGTGGTGCTGCGGGTGGAATTACAGTGGGTCTCTGGACAACAGGGCCAGAGGTTCTTCCACGGCGATCCTGGGAGGAAGCCGAACCAGCTGCGTGTGAGCTAGAGGAAGAGGCAACACGAGCTGAAGAGGTGGTAGCTGCTGCTGTTGGTTGGCCTAGCTCTTCAGTGTGTTTTTCTAACTCCGCCGGGTGCCTGTTGCGCACATGTTTCCACATGTTGGAGGTATTGAGGTTGCTGACATTTCGACCTCTTTTGACTTTTTGATGACACACCTTGCATCTGACATAGCAAATGTCATCTGCAACTGTGTCAAAAAAGGACCAGGCACTGCAAGTCTTGGGAGCGCCCTTTTTGGCTTTTGGAAGAGACATGCTCCTAACGGGTGCCAAAGCGGAGGCTGCAGGATCCGCAGTCTTCCCCCTCCCTCTCCCTCTTTGGGCCGTATGGGGAATCTCTTCCTCAGAGCTGCTCCCACCACCTTCCTGTCCCTCACGCCAAGATGGGTCAAGGACCTCATCATCTACACTACCCTCTGCCCCCAACTGCTCCTCCTGGGTAGTCTCAGCAGCAGAGCATGCACCAGTAAGTGGCACCTGAGTGTCATCATCAGCTGATGCGGCCTGCGATGTGGTGACCGGAGCCACTGGCCCACCCGCCTCTTCAGACTCAGAGAGAAAAAGCTGTTGGGCATCACTGCACCCTGCCTCTTCTTCCATTTCTCCAATGCTGCTTGGCTGGCCCCCTGTTTCCAAGCCAAGAGATTCAGAGAACAGAAGTAGAGACGGCTCCTGTCCTGGGCTCTCTGTCTGCCTGGGCAATTTGGCAGGTGGTGAAGAGACAGATGGCTGCTCTCCAGTGCTCTGTGTCTGAGAGGATGTGGCACTAATTGAAGTTGATGCATTAGCTGCCATCCATCCGACAACGGCTTCAATTTGTTCTTCACGCAGCAGCGGTGTACGGCGCTCTGACACAAAGCTGCGCATGAATGACTGTTGCCTGGTGAAAGTGGGTGCTGATGAGTCACCGGTGCCCGCAGCAGGCACAGAATCCCCACGTCCCCTCCCTGCTCCGCGCCCACGCCCACGTGCCTTACTCACTGCCTTCTTCATCTTGGTTGACTGATAAAGATAAGCAGAAAAGTACTAACGGCTTTCTGTGCTTATTCCTGAGCAACTCCTCCTAACAGGTATAAGAAACACTAATTTTCTAAAGTGTGGACTAGACTTTAATATGAGCTAATGTGGCCTACACAAATGTAAAGTGGTGTCACTGGTGTGTTTGGTGAACTTTATTATTTATTTATTTTTTGAGGGCTGAACTGACAACGGATAGAGCTGCAGTCACACGGAGACCGTGCAGACAGACGTAAACGGCGCTGCAAGGCCCAAAAACCCTCCTCTACGTTATCCTATGTAGTGTTTTTCCACAAGTTAGCTGGAGACGGGTGGAAAGACACTAATAGGATTTTTTTGAAAAAATGTGCAGCAGCCTGCACTACTTAAAACAAAATGAAAATTGATTTGGCGGTATGACGCAGTGAAGAACCATGAGCTGGAGACAACCAGGCTATGGCAGCTCACAGACTACAGGGCGAGCTGCAGTCACACGGAGACCGTGCAGACAGCCGTAAACGGCGCTGCAAGGCCCAAAAACCCTCCTCTACGTTATCCTATGTAGTGTTTTTCCACAAATTAGCTGGAGACGGGTGGAAAGACACTAATAGGAATTTTTTGAAAAAATGTGCAGCAGCCTGCACTACTTAAGACAAAATGAAAATTGATTTGGCGGTATGACACAGTGAACAACCCTGAGCTGGAGACAACCAGGCTATGGCTGCTCACAGACTACAGGGCGAGCTGCAGTCACACGGAGACCGTGCAGACAGCCGTAAACGGCGCTGCAAGGCCCAAAAACCCTCCTCTACGTTATCCTATGTAGTGTTTTTCCACAAATTAGCTGGAGACGGGTGGAAAGACACTAATAGGATTTTTTTGAATAAATTAGCAGCAGACTACACTACTTGGAAAAAAAAAAAAAAAAAGAACAGTATGAGGCAATGAACCACCCTCCCTGAACTGAATACAACCAGCTATGGATGGCCTATGTGGCTGCACTCAGACTAGAGAGTGGGCTGCACTCACACACACACACACACACACAGACCTTGCAGATCGCTGTGAAAACAGCGCTACAAGGCAAAAGCAAGGTGAATAGTAGGTGTACACAGCGGTTGCTAAATTAGCCTTTGGAAAGCACAAAGAAGCAAATCGCTATCTCTAAACTGGCCCTCAGTCAGCAAACAGCGTCCTGTCACTAACTGAATTCACAGCAGAGTGATCGCAAAATGGCGCCAGCGACTTTTAAACTGCATCATGACATCATTTCAGCAGCCAATCACAGCCTTGCCAGTAGTTTCATGCCCTCCATGCTAAACAGGATGTG
The DNA here is from genome assembly GCF_051348905.1 of Ranitomeya variabilis. NCBI lineage: Eukaryota > Metazoa > Chordata > Amphibia > Anura > Dendrobatidae > Ranitomeya > Ranitomeya variabilis. The sequence goes on from NC_135234.1 coordinate 79,516,038, forward strand.
CCCACACTTGGAATCATTCTCATTGGCTGAATTTCTGCATTTTGAATCTTGGAACTTCCGATTCCGGTATCCGATACGCGGCAAGTATCGGAATCCCGGTATCGGAATTCCGATACCGCAAGTATCGGCCGATACCCGATACTTGCGGTATCGGAATGCTCAACACTAGTGATGAGCGAATATACTCTTTAGTCAAGATTTCCCAAGCACGCTCGGGTGTCCTCCGAATATTTGCAAGTGCTCGGAGATTTAGTTTTCCTTGCAGCAGCTGAATGATTTACATCTGTTAGCCAGCTTGATTACATGTGGGGATTCCCTAGCAACCAGGCAACCCCCACATGTACTTATGCTGGCTAACAGATGTAAATCATTCAGCTGCGGCGATGAAAACGAAATCTCTGAGCAATAAAAAACACTCCGAGGACACCCGAGCGTGCTCGAGAAATCTCGAGTAACGAGTATATTCGCTCATCACTATATTTAACCCCTTTCTGCCAGCTGACGGAACAGTACGTCAGTTGGCAGTATCCCCCGCTTTGAGGTGGGCTTTGGCGGTGAGCCCACCTCAAAGCCGCGACACGTCAGCTGTTTTCAACAGCTGACATGTGCCCACAATGGGCGTGAGCGTAATCGCGATCCGCCCACACCCATTAACTAGTTAAATACCGCTGTCAAACGCTGAGAGCGGCATTTAACAAGCGCTGCCGGCCACGCGGCCTGAAGTACGCACACCGCTGACCCCCGTCATGTGATCGGGGGTCATCAGTGTGTTGCCATCACAACCAGAGGTCTCCTCAAGACCTCTATGGTTGTTGATGGCAGATTGCTCTGAGCGCCACCATGTGGTCGTCGCTAATAGCAAGCCTGTTTAATTCTGCTGCATAGAGGTGATCTGTGCATCACCTCTATGTAGCAGAGGCGATCGAGTAGTGGATGCTTCTAGCCTCCTATGGAGGCTATTGAAGCATGCCAAAAAAAAAGTGTTTAAAAATATAAAAAACAATAAAAAAAAAATAAAAGTTCAAATCACCCCCCTTTCGCCCCAATCAAAATAAAACAATTAAAAAAAATTAATCCTACACATATTTGGTATCATCGCATTCAGAATCGCCTGATATATCAATAAAAAAAGGATTAACCTGATCGCTAAACGGCGTAGCGAGAAAAAAAATCAAAACGCCCAAATTATGTTTTTTTGGTCGCCGTGACATTGCATTCAAATGCAATAACGAGAGATCAAAAGAACGTATCTGCACAAAAGTGGAGTAATTAACCCCTTCGCGCCATGCGCCGTACTAGTACTGCGCTGCCGGCACTGCATTTGTGCCAGCAGCAGTACTAGTACGGCGCATCGATCACCGCGGTCTCGCGCTGAGCGCCGCGGTGATCGGGTGCGGGTGTCAGCTGTATATGACAGCTGACACCCCGAAGCAATGCCCACGATCGGCGCTATCGCCGATCGTGGGCATTTAACCCCTCTGATGCCGCTGTCAATAGTGACAGCGGCATAGAGGGGGATCGCGCAGGGACCGGGGCTCCCTGCGCTCTCCCACCGGAGCAACGCGATGAGATCACGCTGCTCCGGTGACCTGGAAGGAGTCCCTGGATCCAAGATGGCCGCGGGACTCCTTCCGGGTCATGAGATGACCTAGCTTGCCGGCGCCTGCTGAGAGTTCCTAATAGCAGGCGCCGGCAAGCCTCTGCCCTTGCCTGTCAGATCAGTGATCTGACAGAGTGCTGTGCACACTGTCAGATCACCGATCTGTGATGTCCCCCCCTGGGACAAAGTAAAAAAGTAAAAAAAAAAAATGTCCACATGTGTAAGAGAAAAAGAAAAAAAAAATCCTAAATAAAGAAAAAAAATAAAAATATTCCCATAAATACATTTCTTTATCTAAATAAAAAAAAAAAAAAAAAAAAACGAGGCAAAAAACAACGCTTTATTCTCATACCGCCAAACAAAAAGTAGAATAACACGCGATCAAAAAGACGGATATAAATAACGATGGTACCACTGAAAACGTCATCTTGTCCTGCAAAAAAAAAGCCACCATACAGCATCATCAGCAGAAAAATAAAAAAGTTAGAGCTCTCAGAATAAAGCGATGCCAAAATAATTATTTATTCTATAAAATAGTTTTTATTGTGTAAAAGCGCCAAAACATAAAAAAATTACATAAATGAGGTATCGCTGTAATCGTACTGACCCAAAGAATAAAACTGCTTTATCCATTTTACCAAATGTGGAACGGTATAAGCGCCCCCACCAAAAGAAATTCATGAATAGCTGGTTTTTGTTCATTCCGCCTCCCAAAAATCGGAATAAAAAGCGATCAAAAAATCTCATGTGTCCGAAAATGGTACCAATTAAAACATCAACTCGTCCCGCAAAAAAGAAGATCTCACATGACTCTGTGGGCCAAAATATGGATAAATTATAGCTCTCAAAATGTGGTGATGCAAAAACTATTTTTTGCAATAAAAAGCGTCTTTTAGTGTGTGATGGCTGCCAACCATAAAAATCCGCCAAAAAAACGCTATAAAAGTAAATCAAACCCCCCTTCATCACCCCCTTAGTTAGGGAAAAATAATAAAATTTAAAAAAATGTATGTATTTCCATTTTCCCATTAGGGTTAGGGTTAGGGCTAGGGTTAGGGCTAGAGTTAGGGCTAGGGTTAGGGTTAGGGTTGGGGTTAGGGCTAGGGTTAGGGCTGGGGTTAAGGTCAGGGTTAGGGATAGGGTTAGGGCTGGGGTTAGGGTTTCAGTTATGATTGGGGGTTTCCACTGTTTAGGCACATCAGGGGCTCTCCAAACGCGACATGGCGTCCGATCTCAATTCCAGCCAATTCTGCTTTGAAAAACTAAAACAGTGCTCCTTCCCTTCCGAGTTCTCCTGTGCGCCCAAACAGTGGTCCCCCCCAACATATGGGGTATCAGCGTTCTCAGGACAAGTTGGACAACAACTTTTGTGGTCCAATTTCTCCTGATGCCCTTGGGAAAATAAAAACGTGGGGGCTAAAATATCATTTTCGTGGAAAAAAAAATATTTTTTATTTTCACGGCTCTGCGTTATAAACTGTAGTGAAACACTTGTTGGTTCAAAGTTCTCACAACACATCTAGATAAGTTCCTTGGGGGGTCTAGTTTCCAATATGGGGTCACTTGTGGGGGGTTTCAACTGTTTAGGTACATCAGGGGCTCTGCAAATGCAACATGACGCCTGCAGACCAATCCATCTAAGTCTGCATTTCAAACGGCGCTCCTTCCCTTCCGAGCTCTGCCGTGCGCCCAAACAGTGGTTTCCCCCCATGTATGGGGTATCAGCGTACTCAGGACAAATTGGACAATAACTTTTGTGGTCCAATTTCTCCTGTTACCCTTGGGAAAAAAAAATTGCTGGCTAAAACATTTTGTGGAAAGAAAAAAATGATTTTTTAATTTTCACGGCGCTACATTCTAAACTTTAGTGAAACAATTGGGGGTTAAAAGTGCTCACCACACATCTAGATAAGTTCCTTAGGGGGTCTTCTTTCCAAAATGGGGTCACTTGTTGGGGGTTTCTACTGTTTAGGCACGTCAGGGGCTCTCCAAACGCGACATGGGTTCCGATCTCAATTCCAGCCAATTTTGCATTGAAAAGTCAAACGGCGCTCCTTCCCTTCCGAGCTCTACCATGCGCTCAAACAGTGGTTTATCCCCATATATGAAGTATCAGCGTACTCAGGACAAATTGCACAACAACTTTTGGGGTCCAATTTATCCTGTTACCCTTGGGAAAATAAAAAATTTGGGGCGAAGAGATCATTTTTTGTGAAAATTAATATGAATTTTTTTTTACGGCTCTACATTATAAACTTCTGTGAAGCACTTGGAGGTTCAAAGTGCTCACCACACATCTAGATAAGTTCCTTAGGGGGTCTACTTTCCAAAATGGTGTCACTTGTGGCGGTTTCCACTGTTTAGGCACGTCAGGGGCTCTCCAATCGCGACATGGGTTCCGATCTCAATTCCAGCAAATCTTGCATTGAAAAGTCAAATGGCGCTCCTTCCCTTCCGAGCTCTGCCATGTGCCCAAACATTGGTTTACCCCAACATGTGGGGTATCGGCGTACTCAGTACAAATTGTACGACTTTTGTTGTCCAATTTCTCCTGTTACCCTTGGTAACATAAAACAAATTGGATCTGAAGTAAAAATTTTGTGAAAAAAAAGTTAAATGTTCAATTTTTTTTAAACATTCCAAAAATTCCTGTGAAGCACCTGAAGAGTTAATAAAATTTTTGAATGTGGTTTTGAGTACCTTGAGGGGTGCAGTTTTTAGAATGGTGTCACTATTGGGTATTTTCTGTTATATAGACCCCTCAAAGTCACTTCAAGTGTGAGGTGGTCCGTAAAAAAAATGGTTTTGCAAATTTTGTTGCAAAAATGAGAAATCGCTGGTCAACTTTTAACCCTTATAACTCCCTAACAAAAAAATTATGTTTCCAAAATTGTGCTGATGTAAAGCAGACATGTGGGAAATGTTGTTTATTAACTATATTATGTGATATAACTCTCTAATTTAAGGGCATAAAAACGAAAAATTTGAAAATTTCGAAATTTTCATAATTTTCGACAAATTTCTTTTTTTTTCACAAATAAATGCAAGTCATATCGAAGAAGTTTTACCACTATCATAAAGTACATGTCACGAGAAAACAATGTCAGAATCACCAGGATCCGTTGAAGCATTTCAGAATTATGATCTCATAAAGTGACAGTGGTCAGAATTGTAAAAATTGGCCCTGTCACTTAGGTGAAAACAGGCTTCGGGGTGAAAGGGTTAAAAATGTCCACTCTGCAAGCAAAAATTAAGCTCTCGTCCAACCCCAGATCACGAAAAATGGAGAAGCTACGGGTAACGAAAAATTGCGCAATTTTTTTTTTGCAAACTTTGGAATTTATTTTTACCACTTAAATAAAAGAGAACCTAGACATGTTTGGTGTCTACAAACTCGCAATGACCTTGAGAATCACAATGGCAGGTCAGTTTTATCATTTAGTGAACCTAACAAAAAAGCCAAACAAAAAACAAGTGTGGGATTGCACTTTTTTGCAATTTCATCGCACTTGGATTTTTTTCCCGTTTTCTGTTACATGACATGGTAAAACCCCAATGGTATCTTTCAAAAATACAAGTTGTCCCGCAAGATATAAGCCCTCACATGGCCATATTGACAGAAAAATAAAAAAGTTATGGCTCTGGAAAGAAGGGGAGCAAAAAACGAAAAAAATATCCGGGGGTGAAGGGGTTAATGTCCCAAAACAGCATTGTATGGCTTATAAGCTGTGTCACATTGGCATGCCAGGCTAGGCATGTTATTCTCCACAAGAAGAAACATTATCTCTTAAACTCCAGTCATAAGCCTCTAATACAGTCAAATCAGATCTCATGTTTTGCACTGATGAGGGACAACACCCTGAAACACTGTGTCTGCAAATCGAGATTCTGGTTTGGCATTTATCCTCCTAAGTTATGTGGCAAGGCATGTTAAAGGATTAATAATGACTTTTAGGATTGCTACGTCCAATTGAGTTTAGATTTCAGAAGATCCAAAACTAACTCAAAGATTTTTCAAAACTTTACCAAGAAACGAATATGAACAAAATAAACTACCAAAGAGTAGTTCAACACATGGGCCAAGAGAGCTATCTTGAGATTTTTCTAGTTACAGAAAAGAATAAAACGCAAACCGTTCTGCAGAACTTCTTAAAATCAAGCCACTTTCACAAAATAAACAAAACCTCAGAAAAGTTAAGTGGCATGACTATAATATAATGAATAAGATGTAGCTGGTCAACATCTCATATTTCATTACATTGTAAAAACCCTTTCTATGAACACTTAACTTTGTAAATATGACTTAGTTTGGTTTTCAACAAATGGAAATATTCGTTTTCATCCCCGCAGAGCACACCATACATGGCAATTTTTTCATAACATCCTACAAACATTCACAAGGCAACTCGTCAGACTTTCAAGTAAGCAGATTTTCATGTAATGTCAGTGTGTAATTACAGTCATTCTAACCTATGTCTAGTAAACCAGTGCTCTTGAGCTAGTATTAAAAGGAATGTCCGGGTATAACAAGTTATAACTTATCCAAAGGATACAGTAGGTGAGAACTTGCTGATCTGTTGGTTTCCCACCACAGGAACCTGCTTCAGTAGGTAGATTAGGGAATTTTTTTAATTTAGCACTGTTACAAGATGGCATAGCAGCTAAGATGCCCACCACACCTCCATTTAGTCTCCATGGGCCTGCCGGATAAATCATGAGCAGTCCTGAACAGCCCCATTGGAAATCAATGGAGCAAGGTCGAGTGCAACACCCGCTAGGGCCGTGGGGTACTCGGAACTGGGTTGGACGGTGCTTAAAGGGGTGGTCACAGCAGTAGTGACCCAGTCTGTGGCCCTGGGCGCGCAATTAAAAGGGGTGGATGATGGAAAGGAATAAATTTTATATAGGAAATGGGGATTATTCATGACGCTACCTGTGGTACTCAGCCAGTGATGGCAGATGCTGCTTAAAGAGATGGTTCTGCTCCCCACAGGTGGAGCGGGGCCCCAGGGCTACCAGAACAGTTTATGAGGGATGGTGGACGTTGGAATGCAGGAATGAGGGTGAGGGAATAACTAGAGGACGCAAGGGTTGCAGTTTCCTTTACCTTTAATCCTAGGTTGCAGGTGCAGTCCGGGCAAAGGTCACTCTTTCTTAGGATGCTGCCGCATGTGGGGCAGGCGCAGCTCCGTGGCCTTCTGTCTAGGCCTCTGACAGGATCCCACCCCTGTCAGGGACCTCTCTGTCTGCAGCGCTTAGATGTTCCTCCTTCCCCTCCGGCTGCCTAACAGGTGCTGCCTGGGTGAAGCCCAGTCAGCTTCTGCCTAACTTCCTTTCCAGACCACCAGTTTTACCTAATTGTGAAGAGTGCCCTAATAGATAGGAGCATAGCTCCCTCTGGTGGACTGGAGTGTGAAGTGTGTTGTGTGGTTTGTGATGCCTGGTAAGAAGATCTCCTTTATTGCCTTCAGATGTAACATCACTCCCCCTGGTGGAAGAATGACATTACTGCAACGACCAGGACCCAGGGGCACTGCACTCCCCCCTGTTAAATCCAGTACTCCCGGACTGGGAAAAGAAAACAACAATACATTAGCAAAAAGACATGCAAATTTTTTTTAAATGCTATAAAACAAATTAGTTAACTGTGCTTCCCTTTATGGGAGGTGAGGACACTTGAACGTTGCAAAACAAGAACATATTTATATTACTGACCAATAACAGATGTACTGACTAACTATGAAATACTGTACATTTACCCATACAGGTATACTATTGACTATTTACTAAGTGCATAGGCAAACATTCTATCTTTATTTAAGTGCAAAAGTCATTAACTAACCCCTTTAAGGGTTAAAATAACATTCAAGTCTTTCAATGAGGTAGTGCAATATACCAATCACATCATCAGTATTCAAGTCAATTTAAAGGTGACGTGATGCGAGGGACCCGTGACGAACCCCCAACGTTGGTTTTGGGTGGGCTACAAGACGTGTATCCTGACCCGGAATTCTGCCACACCAACGGGTTTTTCTTCAGGTGTAAAAAGCAAGGTAATTTTTGCAGCAAGATTAACAGCAGTTCCTGTTAGAGGCAGTCTCTGTAAAAGCCTCCTTTGTAAAACCAGTAGGAAGCACCTTTAAGAAGGTGCAAACTATGTACAAGGACAGTTTGTGATCATGCACAGTTCGTGGAAACAATAAGAAAACTTGTGTAAAACTAAGGATCTCTTTAAGCAGGGGACCCCTTTAAGAGTTAACCCGAGATGGGTTCTGTACTTGAAAGTAGCAGCAAAGGATGAACAAACTATTTACATTCAATTTTTCCAGATTTCACTTATTACTGAAACAGTTCTGGCGGTAGCACTGGTGGGGGTAGTCCTCTTGGATATCGACAGGTGCTACATATGAGGCTCTCTCACACCAGATGGGGGTCTGAGTGCCCACGGTATTCTGTTCAGGGGTAACCCTAGCGCAGGTTACCGTTGGAGTTGGCTCTGTGGCCACGACAGTTTCTGTGGTAGTGACTGTCCATACTGTGGTCCTAGTGAAGGTACAAGTAGGCGTGACAGTGGTGGTAGTATTAGTGGCAGTGGTTTTGACGCATGGTGGCGCTGTTGTCACAGGAGATGGCATAACTGGGGTTTTGGCATGGTGTGTCATAGTGTCCCTTTGCTTGTGCACATTCAGGGCAAACCATCCCTTTTCACCAAAATGCCTGGTGTAGGTGACATTGTCTCCCGGGTACAAGTCTCTATCTGGATGTCCTTCCCAGAGGTGAGATTCCACATCCCTTCCGTTAACAAAGATCTCCGCATAGAGTCCCTGTTCCTTTATGAAACCCCATCCTCCTTGTAGTTTAAAGGTTACGACTGTGCCCTGCTTACGCGGGGCCTGGTTAGTGGTGCGGTCCTTGCGGGCCTGGGCTTTAACTTGTAAGTCTCGTTTATCGAATGCTCTGCGTTGGGCCTGATGTCTCTCTTCAGTTTCCTCCCACTTGTGAGCAAGCTGGGCCTGGTGGTCCGCTCAACTCAAAACTTCCACAGTCTCTCCTTTCTGTTTTTCTGCACCGGGGAACCCCATAAAGTCTGGTCTGGGATTCACCCAGCGGTATACAGTCCGCTCTGCATATAACTCACCCGGCAGGGTGGTAGGTGTAGTTGGGGCCTTCAGGAACCGCTCCATTCCCGTGGCCTGGTCCCAAGGTTCGAGACGCTGGAGGCGATGGGTACCGTGAGGAGGTGGCGCTGCTACGGGGCCTTATCAGCAGGTCCTCTGTCACCGGGGCAGGGTCAGCATTCTTACCTGCCACAGCGGTGTCTCCGATGTCGGTTCCACTGGCGGCGGCGTCTGCAGCAATGCTGGCAGTGGCTCTGAAAGAGGTGCACGGAGCGGTGTTGGAGGTGGTGCCGGTGGGTCCTCCACAGGCGTTGTCCGGCATGCGGCCTTGGTGTTCACCCGCAGCTGCAGGAGCTGGTCGATCAGCTCGTCCACTCCGGCCTGCAGGAATTCAGCGTGAACTGTGGAGGCCTGGTTGCGGTGTCTCTCTGGGTGGGTGGCTAGGGGAGTCCTCTGCTCCGACCCCACGCTCTGGTTCCGGGCGGCTGGCCATGGCGTCTTCCACGTGGTTAGCTCCTTCCTCATCCTTTTCCCGCTCTCTTCTCCGGGAGCGGTTTCTTGTTCTTTGTCTCCGCCCGCCATTGAGGATCAGGAGGCGGATCTCGGCTGCTGATGGACACGTCCTCAAGGTACAGAGATAGTTAGACTGTGCGGCCATTATTTTTCGCACTCTTAGTCAGTTCATGCCCACGACGACACGCCCTTCTTCTTCTCCTGCGCTCCTCGTGGCGCTGTAATGGTGGCAGTTTTGGCGGGAATTTTGGCGGCAAATGACAATACGCAGTCTTTTGGTAAATCACAGTTCAAATACAATTCTGGCACAGTTCTTAGGCGCACATGACCCGATTTTCAGGCTTAAGTAGATCCTGTTCGTGACGCCAAAGTTGGATCGCCCCCGTAAGACAGTGGGGTACTCGGTACTGGGCCCTTCGGTTCTCAAGGGGGATGTCACGGTGGCTGACCCGGTCCGTGGCCCTAGGGACGTCCGTTGTAAATGGGGGAAAGGTCTTTAAAGGGATAATGTTTGTGACGCCACCTGTGGTATTCGGTCAGAATGACCGACGCTGCTTAGGGGTCCGCTGGGGTGATGTAATGGCAGCTAGATGGTATACCTTCCCACAGGTGAAGTGTATCCCCAGGGCTTCCCAGAGTGTAGATGGTGGATGGTGTGAGGCGCAGTGAAGAGCGATGACACAAGGTTGCAGTCTCTTTACCTTTTTACTGATGGATTCAGCATCCACAGTCCAGGGTACGGACCACAGGGTAGGCAGAGTCCGGCCAGTCTGAAGGCAAATCTGGAGTCCCCTTATCCAGGTGGAAATCAGTAGCCTTCCTCTAGCACCTGGATGTTGTAGTACCTTACTGCTGAGCCTCTTATAAGGTCCTCACAATTGTTGTAGATGTTCTAGATGTTATGTCTTTCTCTCTGTCCCCCAGATGGATAGGAACAACCCATATGACTGTTGGCCTGAGGCTTTTTACAGGGACTCTAGCACGCCTCAGCCCCCACAAGTTGCCACCGTGCCTCCTGGGTATAGGTCGGGCAGGTAACGTGGAATTACCTGTCCTGCCGGTCTCTGGAGCAAGGCTTGGAGACTGTTGCTCCCTTGGTGTTCTGGCTACCGGATCCTGCGCCTCAGAAAGGAGGCAGCCTTTTGCAGGGCAGAACTCCTTCTGGTTTCCTCTCCTTTTGCTATGACTTAGTTTCTCACCCTCTACAATACAATTCGCTGTTCGTGTCTCTTTCGTAGGAAGCTGCCATACGAGGGGCAGGCACAGCTCCGTGGCCTTCTGTCTAGGCCTCTGACAGGATCCCACCCCTGTCAGGGACCTCTCTGTCTGCAGTGCTCAGATGTTCCTCCTTCCCCTCTGGCTGCCTGACAGCTGCTGCCTGGGTGAAGCCCAGTCAGCTTCTGCCTAACTTACTTTCCATGAATGTACAGATGATTGACGTCGTGGAGACCAAAACATCCAACACTGCGGAGACACCATCACGTGTTTCTCAACGCAGTGATCCAGAACACTGCCCCAATATCCAAATGCATGTAGAATAGCTGCGGAGACACCATCATGTGTTTCTCAACGCAAGCAGTGAATAGCCAGGCCTTTCCCCGGGAAGGAACAACCACGGGAAGGGCAGCATCCGATAAAGGAAAACATCCAATAAAGGAAAACCACCTATGCCAAGCATGGTATCCATCCACAGACAGCTGTTTCGGGGTTTTTGCCCCTCATCAGTGTGGAGTAGGAAACTGGCTATTAGGAGCTGTGCCTAGTTGGTCTCCACGAGGTCAATCATCTGTACCTTCATAGCCTTTTTACTAGGCACTGCTCCTAATAGCCAGTTTCCTACTCCACACTGATGAGGGGCAAAAAACCCGAAACAGCTGTCTGTGGATGGATACCATGCTAGGCATAGGTGGTTTTCCATTATTGGATGTTTTCCTTTATCGGATGCTGCCCTTCCCGTGGTTGTTCCTTCCCGGGGAAAGGCCTGGCTATTCACTGCTTGCGTTGAGAAACACGTGATGGTGTCTCCGCAGCTATTCTACATGCATTTGCATATTGGGGCAGTGTTCTGGATCACTGCGTTGAGAAACACGTGATGGTGTCTCCGCGGTATTGGATGTTTTGGTCTCCACGAGGTCAATCATCTGTACCTTCATAGCCTTTTTACTAGGCACTGCTCCTAATAGCCAGTTTCCTACTCCACACTGATGAGGGGCAAAAACCCCGAAACAGCTGTCTGTGGATGGATACCATGCTTGGCATAGGTGGTTTTCCTTTATTGGATGTTTTCCTTTATCGGATGCTGCCCTTCCCGTGGTTGTTCCTTCCCATGGAAAGGCCTGGCTATTCACTTCTTGCGTTGAGAAACACGTGATGGTGTCTCCGCAGCTATTCTACATAACTTCCTTTCCAGACCACCAGTTTTACCTAATTGTGAAAAGTGCCCTAATAGATAGGAGCATAGCTCTCCCTGGTGGATTGGAGTGTGAAGTGTGTTGTGTGGTTTGTGATACCTGGTAAGAAGATCTCCTTTATTGCCTTCAGACGTAACATCACTCCCTCTGGTGGAAGAATGACATTACTGCAATGACCAGGACCCTGGGGCGCTGCATCTGCTCTCTCTCTCACACCATCTAACCCCGCCTCCACACCAGAACTTATAGGGAAGTTCCCATGAAAACCAGGTTAGAGCGCCCCTTCTCTTCTGGAATAGGAAAGGTGTTGCATGCTGACTGTATTACCTGCTAAGGGGATCCCTCTTGCTTCCAGGCATGGCATCACCCCCCCTGAGGAAGGCAATGCCACTGTGGCAACCGGACTCCTGGGGTGGCACACGAGCATGTTCACTGCTGCTCCATTATAACGGAAATAAAAGTTCATATTTCTGCCGATCGGTGCAGGTTCCACTGATCCGACCTCCTACTGATTTACAAGTTATCAACTATCCTTGTCAAAGGTGGTACGGTAACTTGTTTTATCTGGCTAACCCTTTAAGTTAAAATAGAATGTGGCTGTTAATTTGTCATTTGACTACACATGAAGAAAAAAACAGTTTCCTAATAATTCCCGGGACAAGTTCAGTAGAACTGTCATCAATCTGAAAGATTCCACTGAAAAGTTCTCAGAGCAATCGTAAGATTTATGGAAATTTGACTTTTTTAACGTTGGAATTTCATTCACACGTAATTGTCCCATAAATATCATTTATTTCCCATCAACAGTATAGGTGATAAATTATTGTTGGGGTTCTGGCAGCTGAGAACCTCAATAGTCCCAAGAATAAGAGGCCCAAAGTCCATTAGCTTGATACAATACCCTAAAGCCAATAGTTCCCAATATTGCCCAAGAGGCAAGAGAGCGTCAGGATTAGTGGTAATAACCCATAGAGTTCCTGCCTTCCTCAGAGATGTATAATATTTTGGGGATTGTAAAATCTTACAAAGAAGAATCAAAATGCACTTCCCTAAAATCAAGGAAGTTCTGTTTTGACACAACAGAATGAGATTATTAAGTCAAAAAGATGCCATAAAGCTAAACACATCTGCAAGATATTTTATAGAATATTGAGTGCAGATTATATTTACCAAAACTTACAAATCAATGTTCAGCAATGTTCAGTCTTCTGGTCATTTTATGGTGAAATGTTGTTCAGGATGGGACAAAACTATTAGATGTTTTAACTATTTAGTATTTTACTTCATCTTTGTACCAATTTTTTGCCATCCAAACAGTATAACGACCCCACATAGCCCTCTAAACAGTATAACAGCCCCCACATAGCCCTCCAAACAGTATAATGCCCCCATATGGTCCTTCATACAGTATAATGGCCCCTACATAGCCCTCCAAACAGTATAATGGCCCCCACATAGCCCCTCAAACAGTTTAATGTCCCCCATATATTCTTTTGAATAGTATAATGGCCTGTCCATATAATATAATGGGCACACGTAGAATTCAATAAAGTTTAATGGGCCATGCATGACCTTCCATATAGTATAATGGGCCCCGCATGACTTTCCATATAGTATAATGGGCCCCGCATGACCTTCCAAATAGTATATTGGGCCCCACATAGCCTTCCATACAGTATAATGGACCCTGTTATGGTTCTCAATGGCAAGAGAACATAGCCCAGCAAACATAAGTACTAGCTCTTGGAGGGATGGAAACTAAACTGACCATGAACTAAACCTGCCGCACAACTAACAGTAGCCGGGTAGCGTTGCCTACGTTTTTATCCCTAGACGCCCAGCGCCGGCCGGAGGACTAACTAATCCTGGCAGGGGAAAATATAGTCCTGGCTCACCTCTAGAGAAATTTCCCCGATAGGCAGACAGAGGCCCCCACATATATTGGCGGTGATTTTAGATGAAATGACAAACGTAGAATGAAAATAGGTTTAGCAAAATTGAGGTCCGCTTACTAGATAGCAGGAAGACAGAAAGGGCACTTTCATGGTCAGCTGAAAACCCTATCAAAATACCATCCTGAAATTACTTTAAGACTCTAGTATTAACTCATAACATCAGAGTGGCAATTTCAGATCACAAGAGCTTTCCAGACACAGAAACGAAACTACAGCTGTGAACTGGAACAAAATGCAAAAACAAACGAGGACTAAAGTCCAACTTAGCTGGGAGTTGTCTAGCAGCAGGAACATGCACAGAAAGGCTTCTGATTACAATGTTGACCGGCATGGAAGTGACAGAGGAGCAAGGTTAAATAGCGACTCCCACATCCTGATGGAAACAGGTGAACAGAGGGGATGATGCACACCAGTTCAATTCCACCAGTGGCCACCGGGGGAGCCCAAAATCCAATTTCACAACAGTACCCCCCCCTCAAGGAGGGGGCACCGAACCCTCACCAGAACCACCAGGGCGATCAGGATGAGCCCTATGAAAGGCACGGACCAGATCGGAGGCATGAACATCAGAGGCAATCACCCAAGAATTATCCTCCTGACCGTATCCCTTCCATTTGACCAGATACTGGAGTTTCCGTCTGGAAACACGGGAGTCCAAGATTTTTTCCACAACGTACTCCAACTCGCCCTCAACCAACACCGGAGCAGGAGGCTCAACGGAAGGCACAACCGGTACCTCATACCTGCGCAACAATGACCGATGAAAAACATTATGAATAGAAAAAGATGCAGGGAGGTCCAAACGGAAGGACACAGGGTTAAGAATCTCCAATATCTTGTACGGGCCGATGAACCGAGGCTTAAACTTAGGAGAAGAAACCCTCATAGGGACAAAACGAGAAGACAACCACACCAAGTCCCCAACACAAAGCCGAGGACCAACCCGACGCCGGCGGTTGGCAAAAAGCTGAGTCTTCTCCTGGGACAACTTCAAACCGTCCACCACCTGCCCCCAAATCCGATGCAACCTCTCCACCACAGCATCCACTCCAGGACAATCCGAAGATTCCACCTGACCAGAAGAAAATCGAGGATGAAACCCCGAATTACAGAAAAAAGGAGACACCAAGGTGGCAGAGCTGGCCCGATTATTGAGGGCAAACTCCGCTAAAGGCAAAAAAGCAACCCAATCATCCTGATCTGCAGACACAAAACACCTCAAATATGTCTCCAAGGTCTGATTCGTCCGCTCGGTCTGGCCATTTGTCTGAGGATGGAAAGCAGACGAGAAAGACAAATCTATGCCCATCCTAGCACAGAATGCTCGCCAAAATCTAGACACGAATTGGGTTCCTCTGTCAGAAACGATATTCTCCGGAATACCATGCAAACGGACCACATTTTGAAAAAACAGAGGAACCAACTCGGAAGAAGAAGGCAACTTAGGCAGGGGAACCAGATGGACCATCTTAGAGAAACGGTCACACACCACCCAGATGACAGACATCTTCTGAGAAACAGGAAGATCCGAAATAAAATCCATCGAGATGTGCGTCCAGGGCCTCTTCGGGATAGGCAAGGGCAACAACAATCCACTAGCCCGAGAACAACAAGGCTTGGCCCGAGCACAAACGTCACAAGACTGCACAAAGCCTCGCACATCTCGAGACAGGGAAGGCCACCAGAAGGACCTTGCCACCAAATCCCTGGTACCAAAGATTCCAGGATGACCTGTCAACGCAGAAGAATGAACCTCAGAAATGACTTTACTGGTCCAATCATCAGGAACAAACAGTCTACCAGGTGGGCAACGATCAGGTCTATCCGCCTGAAACTCCTGCAAGGCCCGCCGCAGGTCTGGAGAAACGGCAGACAATATCACTCCATCCTTAAGGATACCTGTAGGTTCAGAGTTACCAGGGGAGTCAGGCTCAAAACTCCTAGAAAGGGCATCCGCCTTAACATTCTTAGAACCCGGCAGGTAGGACACCACAAAATTAAACCGAGAGAAAAACAACGACCAGCGCGCCTGTCTAGGATTCAGGCGTCTGGCGGACTCAAGATAAATTAGATTTTTGTGGTCAGTCAATACCACCACCTGATGTCTAGCCCCCTCAAGCCAATGACGCCACTCCTCAAAAGCCCACTTCATGGCCAAAAGCTCCCGATTCCCAACATCATAATTCCGCTCGGCGGGCGAAAATTTACGCGAGAAAAAGGCACAAGGTCTCATCACGGAACAATCGGAACTTCTCTGCGACAAAACTGCCCCAGCTCCGATTTCAGAAGCGTCGACCTCAACCTGAAAAGGAAGAGCAACATCAGGCTGACGCAACACAGGGGCGGAAGAAAAGCGGCGCTTAAGCTCCCGAAAGGCCTCCACAGCAGCAGGGGACCAATCAGCAACATCAGCACCCTTCTTAGTCAAATCAGTCAATGGTTTAACAACATCAGAAAAACCAGCAATAAATCGACGATAAAAGTTAGCAAAGCCCAAAAATTTCTGAAGACTCTTAAGAGAAGAGGGTTGCGTCCAATCACAAATAGCCTGAACCTTGACAGGATCCATCTCGATGGAAGAGGGGGAAAAAATATATCCCAAAAAGGAAATCTTTTGAACCCCAAAAACGCACTTAGAACCCTTCACACACAAGGAATTAGACCGCAAAACCTGAAAAACCCTCCTGACCTGCTGGACATGAGAGTCCCAGTCATCCGAAAAAATCAAAATATCATCCAGATACACAATCATAAATTTATCCAAATAATCACGGAAAATGTCATGCATAAAGGACTGAAAGACTGAAGGGGCATTTGAAAGACCAAAAGGCATCACCAAATACTCAAAGTGGCCCTCGGGCGTATTAAATGCGGTCTTCCACTCATCCCCCTGCTTAATTCGCACCAAATTATACGCCCCACGGAGATCTATCTTAGAGAACCACTTGGCCCCCTTTATGCGAGCAAACAAATCAGTCAGCAGTGGCAACGGATATTGATATTTAACCGTGATTTTATTCAAAAGCCGATAATCAATACACGGTCTCAAAGAGCCATCTTTCTTAGCCACAAAGAAAAAACCGGCTCCTAAGGGAGATGACGAAGGACGAATATGTCCCTTTTCCAAGGACTCCTTTATATATTCTCGCATAGCAGCATGTTCAGGCACAGACAGATTAAATAAACGACCCTTAGGGTATTTACTACCCGGAATCAAATCTATGGCACAATCGCACTCCCGGTGCGGAGGTAATGAACCAAGCTTAGGTTCTTCAAAAACGTCACGATATTCAGTCAAGAATTCAGGAATCTCAGAGGGAATAGATGATGAAATGGAAACCACAGGTACGTCCCCATGCGTCCCCTTACATCCCCAGCTTAACACAGACATAGCTTTCCAGTCAAGGACTGGGTTATGAGATTGCAGCCATGGCAATCCAAGCACCAACACATCATGTAGGTTATACAGCACAAGAAAGCGAATAATCTCCTGATGATCCGGATTAATCCGCATAGTTACTTGTGTCCAGTATTGTGGTTTATTACTAGCCAATGGGGTGGAGTCAATCCCCTTCAGGGGTATAGGAGTTTCAAGAGGCTCCAAATCATACCCACAGCGTTTGGCAAAGGACCAATCCATAAGACTCAAAGCGGCGCCAGAGTCGACATAGGCATCCGCGGTAATAGATGATAAAGAACAAATCAGGGTCACAGATAGAATAAACTTAGACTGTAAAGTGCCAATTGAAACAGACTTATCAAGCTTCTTAGTACGCTTAGAGCATGCTGATATAACATGAGTTGAATCACCGCAATAGAAGCACAACCCATTTTTTCGTCTTAAATTCTGCCGTTCACTTCTGGACAGAATTCTATCACATTGCATATTCTCTGGCGTCTTCTCAGTAGACACCGCCAAATGGTGCACAGGTTTGCGCTCCCGCAGACGCCTATCGATCTGGATAGCCATTGTCATGGACTCATTCAGACCCGCAGGCACAGGGAACCCCACCATAACATCCTTAATGGCATCAGAGAGACCCTCTCTGAAATTCGCCGCCAGGGCGCACTCATTCCACTGAGTAAGCACAGCCCATTTACGGAATTTCTGGCAGTATATTTCAGCTTCGTCTTGCCCCTGAGATAGGGACATCAAGGCCTTTTCCGCCTGAAGCTCTAACTGAGGTTCCTCATAAAGCAACCCCAAGGCCAGAAAAAACGCATCCACATTGAGCAACGCAGGATCCCCTGGAGCCAATGCAAAAGCCCAATCCTGAGGGTCGCCCCGGAGCAAGGAAATCACAATCCTGACCTGCTGAGCAGGATCTCCAGCAGAGCGAGATTTCAGGGACAAAAACAACTTGCAATTATTTTTGAAATTTTGAAAGCAAGATCTATTCCCCGAGAAAAATTCAGGCAAAGGAATTCTAGGTTCAGATATAGGAACATGAACAACAAAATCTTGTAAATTTTGAACTTTCGTGGTGAGATTATTCAAACCTGCAGCTAAACTCTGAATATCCATTTTAAACAGGTGAACACAGAGCCATTCCAGGATTAGAAGGAGAGAGAGAGAGAGAAAGGCTGCAATATAGGCAGACTTGCAAGAGATTCAATTACAAGCACACTCAGAACTGAAGGAAAAAAAAAAAAAAAAAAAAAATCTTCAGCAGACTTCTCTTTTCTCTCCTTTCTCTGTCAATAAATTTAACCCTTTTGGGCCGGTCAAACTGTTATGGTTCTCAATGGCAAGAGAACATAGCCCAGCAAACATAAGTACTAGCTCTTGGAGGGATGGAAACTAAACTGACCATGAACTAAACCTGCCGCACAACTAACAGTAGCCGGGTAGCGTTGCCTACGTTTTTATCCCTAGACGCCCAGCGCCGGCCGGAGGACTAACTAATCCTGGCAGGGGAAAATATAGTCCTGGCTCACCTCTAGAGAAATTTCCCCGATAGGCAGACAGAGGCCCCCACATATATTGGCGGTGATTTTAGATGAAATGACAAACGTAGAATGAAAATAGGTTTAGCAAAATTGAGGTCCGCTTACTAGATAGCAGGAAGACAGAAAGGGCACTTTCATGGTCAGCTGAAAACCCTATCAAAATACCATCCTGAAATTACTTTAAGACTCTAGTATTAACTCATAACATCAGAGTGGCAATTTCAGATCACAAGAGCTTTCCAGACACAGAAACGAAACTACAGCTGTGAACTGGAACAAAATGCAAAAACAAACGAGGACTAAAGTCCAACTTAGCTGGGAGTTGTCTAGCAGCAGGAACATGCACAGAAAGGCTTCTGATTACAATGTTGACCGGCATGGAAGTGACAGAGGAGCAAGGTTAAATAGCGACTCCCACATCCTGATGGAAACAGGTGAACAGAGGGGATGATGCACACCAGTTCAATTCCACCAGTGGCCACCGGGGGAGCCCAAAATCCAATTTCACAACAGGACCCCAAATAACCTTCCATATAGTATAATAGGCCCCACATAACCTCCAGTATAGTATATTGGGCCCCAGATAGCCCCTCAAACAGTTTAATGACCCCCATATATCCTTTTAAATAGTATAATGGCCTCTCCATATAATATAATGGGCCCACGTAGCCTTCTATAAAGTTTAATGGGCCTCGCACAACCTTCCATATAGTATAATGGGCCCCGCACGACCTTCCATAGAGTATATTGGGTCCCACATAGCCTTTCATATAATATAATGGGCCCCACATGGCCTTCCATCTATATATATAATTGTCTAAGGTCCACTTCCGTCTGTTTGTCTGTCTGTCTGTCACGGAAATCCCGTGTCGCTGATTGGTTGTGGCCAGCTGGGCACGACCAATCAGCGACAAACATAGTCCGGCCACGAATTAGCCCCTCCCTACTCCCCTCCAGTCAGTACCCTCTCCATAATCCCCTCCAGTCAGTGCCCACATAGCGTTTTAGCAGTCCGTTAAATGGACTGCGTTACACAGCGGCATAACGCGGTGTAACGCAGTCCGTTAACGCTGCCTTTAACTCTGTAAGTGTGACCAACTTTTTACTATTGATGCTGCCTATGCAGCATCAATAGTAAAAACATATAATGTTAAAAATAATAATAAAAAAAATCATTATATTCTCACCTTTCGGTGTCCACGGCAGCCTTTCCCGCTCCTCGCGACGCTCCGGTCCCAAGAATGCATTGCAGCAATGACCCCAGATGACGTAGCGGTCTCGCGAGACCGCTACATCATCACGGGTTATTGCCACAAGGCATTACTGGGAATGAAGCGTCGCGAGGAGCATCGCTAAAGCCTGGGCTGGAACCGGAGGCCGCCGGATGGTGAGTATATAACTAGTTTTTATTTTAATTCTTTTTTTAACAGGGATATGGTGCCCACATTGCTATATACTACGTGGGCTGTGTTATATACTATGTGGGCTGTGTTATATACTGCGTGGGCTGTGTTATATACTACGTCGCTGTGCTATATACTACGTGGCTGTGCAATATGCTATGTGGCTGTGCTATATACTACTTGGCTGTGTTATATACAACGTGGGCTGTGTTATATACTGCATGGGCTGTGCTATATACTACGTGCGCTGTCCTATATACTATGTGGGCTGTGTTATATACTGCGTGGGCTTTGTTATATACTGTGTGGGCTGTGCTATATACTATGTGGGCTATGCTATATACTACGTGGCTGTGCATTTTACTACGTGGCTGTGCAATATACTACCTGGCTGTGTTATATACTACGTGGGCTGTGCTATATACTGCGTGGGCTGTGCTATATACTACGTGGGCTGTACTATATACTACATGGGCTGTAATATATACTGCATGGGCTGTGTTATATACTATGTGGGCTGTTATGTACTGCGTGGCTGTGTTATATACTGCGTGGGCTGTGTTATATACTACGTGGCTGTGCAATATACTACGTGGCTGTGCTATATACTACGTGGCTGTGCTATATACTACGTGGGCTGTGTTATATACTACGTGGCTGTGCTATATATTATGTGGGCTGTGCTATATACTACGTGGGCTGTGCTATAAACTACGTGGGTTGTGTTACATACTGCATGGGCTGTGTTATATACTGCTTGGGCTGTGCTATATACTACGTGGGCTGTGCTATATACTACATGGGCTGTGCTATATACTGCTTGGGCTTTGCTATATACTACGTGGCTGTGCAATATACTACAT
The DNA here is from genome assembly GCF_051348905.1 of Ranitomeya variabilis. Taxonomy (NCBI): domain Eukaryota; kingdom Metazoa; phylum Chordata; class Amphibia; order Anura; family Dendrobatidae; genus Ranitomeya; species Ranitomeya variabilis. The sequence goes on from NC_135234.1 coordinate 79,536,851, forward strand.
GGCCTACACGGCTGTGCTATATACTACGTGGCTGTGTTATATACTATGTGGCTGTGCTATATACTACGTGGCTGTGCTGTATACTACATGGGCTGTGTTATATGCTACGTGGGCTGTGAGACTCTTTCGCCCAGGGCACTCAAAAACCTGGAGCTGGCCCTGGCTTCATTGATTGGTCGCGCCCGGCCAGCCGCGAACAAGCAGCAACAGATGAAGTCCGGCCACGAATTTGTGTGGGATTTGAACCACGCTTCGCTAATTGGTCACGCCCGGCTGGCCGAATCCTGTGTATTCATTGCATTATTCTGAAATCTTCATAAATAAACTATATACATATTTTAGAATACCCGATGCGTTAGAATCGGGCCACCATCTAGTATAATATAATGGCCTCACCTAGCTTTCCATAAAATATAATGGCCCCACATAGCGTTCCATATAATATAATGGCCCCACATAGCTATATAATGGCCCCCGCAATCTACTCATTGATTAAATAAATAAATAAATAAATAAATACTCACCTCTCCTCATTCCCCCTCTGTTCCAGTCTCCTCAGTGTGTCTTCTTCAACATGGCAGTAAATAATCTTGGTTTCCATGCTGCAGACTGTGTATTTCGATGGTTGCAACCATTCACTGTGTACGACACTAGCAGTAAAATGGTAAAAAAAAACACTGTTTATAAAAAATAAAATTTTTGCTTGAGTTTTAACACTATACTTGAAATTACAAAATACAGAGGAAATTTGTCACATCACAGATATACAAACACCATAATTCAATGGAAAATTTTGTATTACTAAAAGTCTGTGAATGTCACAGTCCAGATAATCTGTGGGAACAAATCAGTCTTCTTCCTTCTCAGGAAAAACCATATCCGCAATATAATGCCAAAATAATGTGCCAAGCCTATATATCATTTACGGTACTTGGTCAAAATATAGCCCCATGTTCAGGATAACAATGTTTCCATTAGACATGAGAGAGTGGATTTGCGGGACCGCAGTCCAGCAATCAGTCACACCTCCTCCTTTGAACAGCCAGTCTGGATGTACACACAACATTACACCAGCCAGTCTATTCAAAAGAGGAGCCTCAGATGTTCTCAGGTAAAAGGTGATCCACAGGGCTCCTGGCTAGCAGATATGGAATACTGACCTGGCTGCTGGACTTTGTCCTTCAAATTAATTCTCACATCTACAGCCTTCATAGAAACACATCAAACCTGACATTCAAGAAAGAAAACCAGTGATGGTCAATCATTGTTCATTCCTATGTCCAAACCCACACTCCACCACCTAGCTCCCTCTATCAACTTCGGAACTTCATAGAAATTAATACAAACAGTCCACACACAATAACTGATCTTCTTATATTTTTATATGGCTTCAAAAAATTCCAAAATTTCAAAGAAGAAACAGAATAAACAGCATGTGCAGCAGAAAAGGCACCCCTAATTAATACATGGTTGTACACCCTTTGGCATGACTGCCTCCAAACGTTTCTTGTAGTCATCAAAAAGCTTCTTGCAATTCTCAGCTGGTATTTTCTCCCACTCTTCCTTTGCAATTTGTTCAAGCTCTTGAATGTTTGCACGGTTCATAACAATGGCAGATTTCAGCTCACCCGAAAGATTTTCAATGGGATTGAGGTCAGGACTCATTGCTGGGGATTGAGGTCAGGACTCATTGCTGGCTATTTTAAAACAGTCCATTTTTTCTTTTTCAATCATTACTGTGTACCTTTGGATGTGCGCTTTGGGTCATTGTCTTGTAGGAGGACCCATGATCCCCCACCATGCTTAACTGTTAGAAGGGTGTTTTTTCCTTATAAGCTTCATTGTGCCCTCTGTCAACAAACTGTTGCTTTGCATTGCCAAAAAGCTCTATTTTTGCTTCATCTGTCCACAGAACATTATCCCAGAAGGATTGTGGTTTGTCAAGCTACTCTTTGGCAAAGATCAGTCATTCCTTTTTATGTCTTTCCTTCAACAATGGTTTCTTCCTTGGCCTTGGCCCATAAAGCTCTGCTTGGTTTAATGTGCAGAGTATGTTACTTGTTGAAACCATGACCCCAGACTGTTCCAAGTTGGCCTTCAGGTCTTTGGATGTTTGATGTGGTGTTTTTTCCACCATTCGCACCAATCTTTGAAGACATCTCTGGTCAATTTTCCTCTTTTCCCCACGCCCAGGGAGGTTCTTGACGGTTACATCCTTGTCAAACTTCTTAATAACATTGAGCACTGTTGAAACTGGGGTACCAAGGTCTTTGGAGATGAGCTTATACTCTTTGGAAGTCTTGTGTTTTCTATTAATAGCAGTTCTGATGCCCTCAGACAGCTCCTTTGTCTACACCATTGTGGCAAAGGAACAGCGCCTACCATGCTTTTTTAAAACACTGAAGTCAGCATTCATTGGCTAACTAATCACATGGGCACCGCCAGTTAATCATAGGTTTTTCTCATTTGTTATTTACCACATGTAAATTAAAATATCAGGATTCGAATGCAGCAGCTCTTGTGCACCAAGCGGCAGCTCTTCCCTCTGAGCTATTCAGCTCGCTGGACAGTTCCTTGCTAAATCAGATACTAGTTCCTGTGTTGTTCCTGATGGTCTCCAGCCTGAATCCCTGATTTACTCAACCCTGTGATCTCCTTAAACCTGGCACTGAACTTCCTTCCTTGCGAGATTATTAAGCTCCCAGCCTTAAATCTAGCTTCTTTCCATCTGTTGCTTATCCTCAAGACTCTACTGCTGCTCAGTGTACCAACTCCAGGTTATATTATATCCTGACTACGATTCCTGCTTATCCTCCCAACTACACTGCTGCTCCATTACCGAACTCTGGCTAGCTCCTGACTTCGATTTCTACTTATCTTCCTAACTGCACTGCTGCTCCGTTACCGAACTCTGGCTATCTCCTGACCACGCTACCTGCTGGTGCTGCCCCTAGTGGTTGCAATATCACTACTCCAACTTAGGTCAGTCCATAACACAAAATGTGTTTCCATACTAATTTAATGTAAAGGATGCCAATACCAGTGTCACAGCAAGTTTTAGGTTTTTTTTTATTTTTCCCTCCCATTGTTTTTTGTTTTAAATTATTGTTTATCATTTGCTCTTTTGTATTTAACACAAGTGCTCTATACAAGAAAACTTTTTCACTTGATTCATTTTTTTCAGGAGATATTTCACTTTATGCACTTTAACTTCATGGGTGCCAATAACAATGAACAGGACTGTATGTGCAAATTCAAGCAGTTCACATTCACCCAAGATGATAAAAGTCCGATTAGCAATGTTAGGCTCAGGTCATGCGGCTGTATATTCTCTCGTATGAGAGAATAGGGCCAATTATCATATTGGCACTTAGATCAAATTTAGAGTTTGATCTGAGTGTCACCTTAGTGTAATTCAATTATCTCCCATTAGATAATTGCAGCACAGGTGTGGAGAAGATGGAGAACTTCATTTCTCCATATTCTCCATTGCGTATGTCTGCTGTAACCGGACTGTACTTGGATATCATCAAAGTGCAATCCGATGTTTCACAAGCACCCATAGACTTGTATGGATGCATGTGGTCCGGTCCAAATTGGCATGAGAAAAAATTGCAGGAGGGTCGAGTGCTCTCCGATAAAACATCTGTCAAGTCCCATGATTTGGGAATCGTGCTGTTGCCTTTCTATACAATAAGGTGTGCCCTCTTTAGAAGTTTATCCTTCCTCTCTCCCTGTCTCTCTCTGATGCAGATCTGATGGCCATGTTATACGCTTTTGTGAGCAATCCATCATTCTCATCCATGTAGTATATAATGTCATGTTAAATTTTCAAGAACACAATGTATCAGCCATTCGCCGTATCACATATTACTCCATCTGGCTATCCAAACATGGCATGGATCCATCCATGGATAACAGAAACAAAAATAGAATACTCCACATGGTAAGTCCGCTGAAAGACCGATGACTAGTGATGAGCGAGTATTTTTTAGTGCTCAGAGATTTAGTTTTCATCGCCGCAGCTGAATGATTTCCATCTGTTAGCCAACATAAGTACATGTGGGGGTTGCCTGGTTGCTAGGGAATCCCCACATGTACTTATGCTGGCTAACAGATGTAAATCATTCAGCTGAGGCAATAAAAACTAAATTTCCGAGCATTAAAAAATACTCGGAGGACATACTCGGGAAATCTCGAGTAACGAGTATATTCGCTCATCACTACCGATGACCTTTTAAAAGTTGCAAATATAGGAGCAGCGATTCTGCAGGAGCCATATCTTGGTATGTCCACCGGCTGGACTGTGTGACCGCTTTAGTCAATTGGTCTGATGAAGGCTTGTATTCCCAAAAGCCCGGTTACCCATGGATGGATCCACGCCATGTTTGGAGAGCCAGATGGAGTCATATGTAATACTGTGGATGGCAGATATATTGTGTTCTTGAAGAATTAACTTCTCTGACTGAATGAACGTTAAATACCACATGGATGGGGATAACACTGCTAATAGTGGAGTTTTATCACCTTGGGTGAATGTGAATTGCTTGAATTTGCACATTGATACCTATAGTCTTGTAATTTTTTAAGCCATTTACAAGTATAAGAAGATCAATTAATGTATGTGGAGTGTTTGTATTATGTTATGATTGTAAAACATTGTGTCATGGTTGAAAACCACTGCTTATAGGTAAGGAAAATACATTTAAACAATCATCCATATACCCTGAAAAGGGCATTTGAATGTAATAGTGGGTGTACCTAGCACCCATCAACAACTATCCTGCAGCAGTAGATACTGAAGTATTACATAAGCAGGCTATCAATTTCAGTGGCCAGCCACCATACAATACTTTATTATTTATCACATTAGTGAGCATTTGGTGAGTCTTTGATGTTGCAGATTTTCTGCACCTATTATGTAAATAAGGTTATTACATACGTTTTTATCACTTTTTTTACTCTGCGGTTTTTATATGTTTTTGGTAGGTTATGTTTGAAATAAAGCTGCTTTGATTTTTATGCTTCCTGGTATTTGGCTTTGCCAAAACTTCATGTGCAGATTACATGCAACTAAACTAAACTAAAAACTCATATATGATTTTTACAAGCAGATTTTCTGGATCTAATGTAATTCTGTGGGGAAAATCTGCACATAAAACTCAGCATACCCACAAGACAATGATTTGGATTTGAAACATCACCGCAGATCAGTTTATGCTGAGTAAAAAAAAAGTACAGAGGGCAGGAGATTTCTGTAGATCTCTGTTATGACCCCAGTGGACAGGGTCTCAGAGGAACGTGTAAGTCTGCAAGATACAAAAATCCAGCTCATAGGGCTGTGGTAACTGGGTTGACCAAATAGCTACTCCTAACGCCAACACTAGAAGTAGCCGGGGATCATGCCTACGGTGATCGCTAGATGACTCGCGCCAGCCGGAGAATCTAACTACCCCTAGGAGAAGAAAACAAAGACCTCTCTTGCCTCCAGAGAAAGGGACCCCAAAGCAAGATACAAGCCCCCCACAAATAATAACGGTGAGGTAAGAGGAAATGACAAACACAGAAATGAACCAGGTTCAGCAAAGAGAGGCCAGCTTACTAATAGCAGAATAAAGCAAGATAACTTATCTGGTCAACAAAAACCCTATAAAAATCCACGCTGGAGATTCAAGAACCCCCGAACCATCTAACGGTCCGGGGGGAGAACACCAGCCCCCTAGAGCTTCCAGCAAAGGTCAGGATACAGATAGGAACAAACTGGACAAAAATACCAAACAAAACAAAAGCAAAAAGCAAAGAAGCAGACTTAGCTTGAAAAACAGGAACCAGGATCAGAGGACAAGAGCACAACAGATTAGCTCTGATTTCAACGATGCCAGGCATTGAACTGAAGGTCCAGGGAGCTTATATAGCAACGCCCCTGAACTAACGGCCCAGGTGAGGATATAAGAAAAGACAGACGCTCCAGAGTATAATCACTAATGACCACTAGAGGGAGCAAAAAGCAAAATCACAACAGTACCCCCCCCTTAGTGAGGGGTCACCGAACCCTCACCATGACCACCAGGGCGATCAGGATGAGCGGCGTGAAAGGCACGAACTAAATCGGCCGCATGAACATCAGAGGCGACCACCCAGGAATTATCTTCCTGACCATAGCCCTTCCACTTGACCAGGTACTGAAGCCTCCGCCTGGAGAGACGAGAATCCAAGATCTTCTCCACCACGTACTCCAACTCGCCCTCAACCAACACCGGAGCAGGAGGCTCAGCAGAAGGAACCACAGGCACAACGTACCGCCGCAACAAGGACCTATGAAACACGTTGTGGATAGCAAACGACACAGGAAGATCCAGGCGAAAGGACACAGGATTAAGAATTTCCAATATCTTGTAAGGACCAATAAAACGAGGTTTAAATTTGGGAGAGGAAACCTTCATAGGAACAAAGCGGGAAGAAAGCCACACCAAATCCCCAACACGTAGTCGGGGACCCACACCGCGGCGGCGGTTGGCAAAGCGCTGAGCCCTCTCCTGTGACAACTTCAAGTTGTCCACCACAAGATTCCAGATCCGCTGCAACCTATCCACCACAGAATCTACCCCAGGGCAGTCAGAAGGCTCCACATGACCCGAAGAAAAACGAGGGTGGAAACCAGAGTTGGAGAAAAACGGCGAAACCAAGGTGGCGGAACTAGCCCGATTATTAAGGGCAAACTCAGCTAACGGCAAGAAGGTCACCCAATCGTCCTGATCAGCAGAGACAAAACACCTCAAATAAGCCTCCAAAGTCTGATTAGTTCGCTCCGTCTGTCCATTAGTCTGAGGATGGAAAGCAGACGAAAACGACAAGTCAATGCCCATCCTACTACAAAAGGATCGCCAGAATCTGGAAACGAACTGGGATCCTCTGTCTGACACAATATTCTCAGGGATGCCGTGCAAACGAACCACGTTCTGGAAAAACACAGGAACCAGATCGGAAGAGGAAGGCAGTTTAGGCAAAGGAACCAAATGGACCATCTTGGAGAAGCGATCACATATCACCCAGATAACAGACATGCCCTGAGACACCGGAAGATCAGAAATGAAATCCATGGAGATATGTGTCCAAGGTCTCTTAGGGACAGGCAAGGGCAAGAGCAACCCGCTGGCACGAGAACAGCAAGGCTTAGCTCGAGCACAAGTCCCACAGGACTGTACAAATGACCGCACATCCCTAGACAAGGAAGGCCACCAAAAGGATCTGGCCACCAGATCTCTGGTGCCAAAAATTCCTGGGTGACCTGCCAACACCGAGGAATGAACCTCGGAAATGACTCTGCTGGTCCACTTATCAGGCACAAACAGTCTGTCAGGTGGACAAGAATCAGGCCTATCAGCCTGAAATCTCTGCAACACACGTCGCAGATCTGGAGAAATAGCTGACAAGATAATACCATCCTTAAGAATACCAACAGGTTCAGCGACTCCAGGAGCATCAGGCACAAAGCTCCTGGAAAGAGCATCGGCCTTCACATTCTTTGAACCTGGTAAATACGAGACAACAAAGTCAAAACGGGAGAAAAACAATGACCAGCGGGCCTGTCTAGGATTCAGGCGTTTAGCAGTCTCGAGATACATCAGATTTTTGTGATCAGTCAAGACCACCACACGATGCTTAGCACCCTCGAGCCAATGACGCCACTCCTCAAATGCCCATTTCATGGCCAACAACTCCCGATTGCCCACATCATAATTTCGCTCCGCAGGCGAAAACTTCCTAGAGAAAAAGGCGCAAGGTCTCATAACAGAGCAACCAGGGCCTCTCTGCGACAAAATGGCCCCTGCCCCAATCTCCGAAGCATCCACCTCAACCTGAAAGGGAAGTGAGACGTCAGGCTGGCACAAAACAGGCGCCGAAGTAAACCGGCGTTTCAACTCCTGGAAAGCCTCCACGGCAGCAGGAGCCCAGTTAGCTACATCAGAGCCTTTCTTGGTCATATCCGTCAGCGGTTTAACAACGCTAGAGAAATTTGCGATAAAACGACGGTAGAAGTTAGCAAAACCCAAGAACTTCTGAAGACTCTTAACTGACGAGGGTTGAGTCCAATCATGAATAGCTCGGACCTTGACTGGATCCATCTCCACAGCAGAAGGGGAAAAAATGAACCCCAAAAAGGGAACCTTCTGTACACCAAAGAGACACTTTGAGCCTTTTACAAACAAAGAATTTTCACGCAGAATCTCAAAAACCATCCTGACCTGCTCCACATGCGAGTCCCAATCATCAGAAAAAACCAGAATATCATCCAGATAAACAATCAAAAATTTATCCAGATACTTCCGGAAAATGTCATGCATGAAGGACTGAAAAACTGAAGGTGCATTAGAGAGCCCAAATGGCATCACCAAGTACTCAAAATGACCTTCGGGCGTATTGAATGCGGTTTTCCATTCATCGCCCTGCCTAATGCGCACAAGGTTGTACGCACCACGAAGGTCTATCTTGGTGAACCACTTGGCACCTTTAATCCGGGCAAACAAATCTGACAACAGCGGCAAAGGATACTGAAATTTGACAGTGATCTTATTTAAAAGCCGATAGTCAATACAAGGCCTCAAAGATCCGTCCTTTTTAGCCACAAAAAAGAATCCCGCACCAAGAGGGGAAGAAGACGGACGGATGTGTCCTTTCTCCAGAGACTCCTTGATATATGAACGCATAGCGGTATGTTCAGGTATCGACAGATTAAACAGTCTTCCCTTAGGAAACTTACTGCCTGGAATCAAATCTATAGCACAGTCACATTCCCTATGAGGAGGCAATGCACTGGACCTGGACTCGCTAAAGACATCCTGATAATCAGACAAGTACTCCGGAACTTCCGAAGGCGTAGAAGAAGCAATAGACACAGGCAGGGAATCCTCATGAATACCACGACAGCCCCAACTAGACACTGACATAGCCTTCCAGTCAAGGACTGGATTATGGGTCTGTAACCATGGCAGCCCCAAAACAACCAAATCATGCATTTTATGTAGAACGAGAAAACGTATCACCTCGCGGTGTTCAGGAGTCATGCACATGGTAACCTGTGTCCAATACTGCGGCTTATTTTCTGCCAATGGCGTAGCATCAATACCCCTAAGAGGGATAGGATTTTCTAATGGTTCAAGAATAAAACCACAGCGCTTAGCAAATGAGAGATCCATAAGACTCAGGGCAGCACCTGAATCTACAAACGCCATGACAGGATAAGATGACAGTGAGCAAATCAAAGTTACAGACAGAATAAACTTAGGATGCAAATTACCAACGGTGACAGGACTAACAACCTTAGATATACGTTTAGAGCATGCTGAGATAACATGTGTAGAATCACCACAGTAGTAGCACAAGCCATTCCGGCGTCTATGAATTTTCCTCTCATTTCTAGTCAGGATTCTATCACATTGCATCAAATCAGGTGTCCGTTCAGACAACACCATGAGGGAATTTGCGGTTTTTCTATCACATTGCATCACATCAGGTGTCTGTTCAGACAACAACATGAGGGAATTTGCGGTTTTGCGCTCCCGCAATCGCCGGTCAATTTGAATAGCCAGGGACATGGTATCATTCAGACCTGTGGGAATGGGAAAACCCACCATAACATTCTTAATGGCCTCAGAAAGGCCATTTCTAAAATTAGCGGCCAGTGCACACTCGTTCCAATGTGTCAGCACGGACCATTTCCGAAATTTTTGGCAATACAACTCTGCCTCGTCCTGGCCCTGAGACATAGCCAGCAAGGCTTTCTCTGCCTGAATCTCAAGATTGGGTTCCTCATAAAGTAAACCGAGCGCCAGAAAAAACGCATCAATATCAGCCAATGCCGGATCTCCTGGCGCCAACGAAAAAGCCCAATCCTGAGGGTCACCCCGTAAAAATGAAATAACAATTTTTACTTGTTGAGCAGAGTCTCCAGACGAACAAGGTTTCAGGGACAAAAATAATTTACAATTATTCCTGAAATTCCTAAACTTAAATCGGTCTCCTGAAAACAGTTCAGGAATCGGAATCTTGGGTTCAGACCTAGGATTTCTGGTAACATAATCTTGTATACCCTGCACACGAGCGGCAAGCTGGTCCACACTTGTAATCAAGGTCTGGACATTCATGTCTGCAGCAAGCTTAAGCCACTCTGAGGTAAAGGGGAAAAGAAAAAAAAAAAAAAATGAGAGAGGGAAAAAAAAACCTCAAAATTTTCTTTCTTATAATCCCACTTCTGCAATGCATTAAACATTTAATACTGGCCTGGCATACTGTTATGACCCCAGTGGACAGGGTCTCAGAGGAACGTGTAAGTCTGCAAGATACAAAAATCCAGCTCATAGGGCTGTGGTAACTGGGTTGACCAAATAGCTACTCCTAACGCCAACACTAGAAGTAGCCGGGGATCATGCCTACGGTGATCGCTAGATGACTCGCGCCAGCCGGAGAATCTAACTACCCCTAGGAGAAGAAAACAAAGACCTCTCTTGCCTCCAGAGAAAGGGACCCCAAAGCAAGATACAAGCCCCCCACAAATAATAACGGTGAGGTAAGAGGAAATGACAAACACAGAAATGAACCAGGTTCAGCAAAGAGAGGCCAGCTTACTAATAGCAGAATAAAGCAAGATAACTTATCTGGTCAACAAAAACCCTATAAAAATCCACGCTGGAGATTCAAGAACCCCCGAACAATCTAACGGTCCGGGGGGAGAACACCAGCCCCCTAGAGCTTCCGGCAAAGGTCAGGATACAGATAGGAACAAACTGGACAAAAATACCAAACAAAACAAAAGCAAAAAGCAAAGAAGCAGACTTAGCTTGAAAAACAGGAACCAGGATCAGAGGACAAGAGCACAACAGATTAGCTCTGATTTCAACGATGCCAGGCATTGAACTGAAGGTCCAGGGAGCTTATATAGCAACGCCCCTGAACTAACGGCCCAGGTGAGGATATAAGAAAAGACAGACGCTCCAGAGTATAATCACTAATGACCACTAGAGGGAGCAAAAAGCAAAATCACAACAGATCTCAACCACTTTGGTGGAACTATAAGATACTATATTTTTGATACGGCAAAAAATATGCAGCATCAAATAATCATTTAACCCCTCAATGACCAACGATAGATCTATCATTCATTGGACGCCTCCCCCTGTTTGGTGCGGACTCCAGCGATGAGCCCACACCTTTTCCCGCACATATCAGCTGATCTGATCAGCTGACATGTGCCTCTAACAGCCGCGGGAGGAATCGCAATCCTCCCATGGCTGATAACCCGTTAAATGCTGCTGTCAAGCGCTGACAGCGGCATTGAACATGCGCTTCTGGCAATTGCGCCAGAAATCCACCCATCGGTGACCCCATCACGTGATCGCGGGTCACTGATGGGTTTGCATGACAACCAGAGGTCTCTTGGAGACCTCTATGGTTGTCACTGCCGGATTGCTATGAACACCACCTGGTTTACACAGGATGATGTCCTGCCAAGAACAATGATTTTTTTAAGCAAACATAAAGATCATCCCACCCAACAAACAAGTGTTTTGTTCGTTGACCAGGTGATGGGCAGCCTGCTTGCAGTGCACAATGTTCATTGGTACACTAGTAAATGATCCCTAATATAAGGATAGACCATCACACTGTGAGGCTTTAATATGTACTAATATATTTGTGGTTCATACGGTGCCCTGGTGTTCCGCTATCAGCCTTGTGCTAGATACAGAAGGATGTTCCCTATAACCACAACAGTGCTGTGTGTGAAGAGAGCACAAACTGCGAGTGGAGCTGCCAGGACCTAGTACAACATCTGATAATGGAAGGTCAGTGCAACTTTGAAAAAATGTATGCACTCCTCAACATTGAAACTGCAACACCGAGAGGGAAAAGTCATGGAATTATGGAAATCACAGGATCGATACAAATGTTAATGATATGCAAATGATGAAAAAATGGAAGCTGTGTCTGTGTGCTGGGGCTTATAAGGGAGTTTACTTATCCACAGAAGTCTGTACATTAGCAGCAAATATATCTATAGGTGAAACAAAACAAAGAAGAAAAAAATAAATAAAGTAATTAACCCCTTCACCTCGGGGCTATTTTTGTTTCTTTCATTTTCAAAATTTTTCTCACCTTCTTCCAAGTGCCATAACTTTTTTACTTTTCCATCCACATACGGTAACCGCATGAGGGCTTGTTTCTTGCCCTTTTGCATGACCCCATTCATTCTACCACATATTGTACTGGAAGATGGGGGGAAAAATGCCAAGTGTGTTGAAATTGCAAAAAAAAGTGTAAGTCCACAATCGTTTTTAATTTTTTTATTTACAGCATTCATTTTACAGTAAAACTGACCTGCAATATGATTCTCCAGGTCATTTTGAGTACACATATACCAAACATGTATTTTTTTATTTTTTTTTAGTGGTGAAAAAAAAAATTTGAAAGAAAAAAAGTATGTTGCTTTTGCTGCCATTTTCTGAGACCTGTAACATTTTCCTTTTTTCGGGCTATGGGCCTGTGTGCAGGCTTATTTCTTGTGACTTCAGTGGGCATTTTTACTGATTACCCATTTTGGGGTGGATATGATATTTGATCGCTTCTTATTGTGTTTTATTGCAAAATAACTTAATTCTGGCATTCTGATATTTTTTCTCGTTACACCAATTGAATTTATATTTTGATAGAATGGACTTTACTGAACACAGGGATACTAACTATGTGTATTTTGTATTTTTAATTTTTTGTAATTGTTTTATTTTTAATGGGGCAAAAGAGGGTTGATTTGCACATTTATATTTTTATATTATATACACTAAGCCATAATCATCAATATAAACAGAAATAAACACTTGAAATAGATCACTCTGTTTGTAATGACTCTATATAATATATGAGTTTCACTTTTTGTATTGAAGAGCTGAAATAAATTAACCTTTTGATGATATTCTAATTTAGTGAGAAGCACCTGTATATATCTGTAGCTTTGACACTATTAAAAGGAGGCGGGTTAAGACACATTTCTTGCACAGGGGTCCCAAGTTGTCAGTGTTCGCCCCTGCTCTCCTTACCTCAGCACCTCTGGTTTCTCCAGTCATAGATCAGAAATTAAAACAGACCTAGCAATAGATTTCATTTTCTATCCATTGCCTCCAACTTGTCTAAACTAAAACTTGTGATGAGTTGGAATTGCCATAATTTTAGTCTTGATTTAAATCCAATATTTTTGGCTTTGAAATAGGGGAGCATTCATAGGCCAAGAGGTCACTGATTGTGTTCTGTAGATCTGCCGTTCCCGACTTTAGCATTCTCCTACAATGGGGCTAAAGAGCTGGGATCATGGTTAGTGCACAGACACAAAATATATTTGCTCCCTATGGGGTGTGGAACATTGCATGTACTGCAGTAAATCTTACTAAACAGGAAATAAAGTGCAGGATTACAAGCCGCAGTATTAGCCCGAGGCAAGGTTTAAATATTGACTTAAATGGTTAGCGATCGGCTATTCTCTGTCCGGCATATGTGGTGACTGGATGATTTGTTTGCCTCATCTTACAATGTGAAGTTCTAAATTAATTATGATAAAAATAATTAAAACAATACAATTTATGACACATTTTAATTGTATTTAGCACACATTGTTATGAGTTCTATTTGGTTTAACACAAGTAATAAGCATTGAAGCAAGCTACGGTTATTTATTCCGTTCCCAATTTAAAGGGGTTGATTATTTAAAACAAGCTCTTCGGCTATGTAGTTTTAGGGGTCGTACTACTAATAATGAGGGAAATGATTAGTGGGGGCTAAACGGCAGCAGCCCCTTAATTGCAGTGAGCAGAGTACAATGCTTCCTTGTGCTTTATCTAATGACATCTGTTTGCTGTTATTAAAAGGAACCAGGTTTTCCTCATATCGAGTACCACCAGTATCTTTCCACCATCTTTACAGCATACTAGAATGCTGTATGTTTGTCACCAATCCCTATGCAAGGCACAAAAAAGATGTTTCATTATACTCACAGACGTTGCGATTCAGTCCGATAGGCATCTCTGATCTTGATCCAGTGCCTTATCTCTTCTTGCAATCGCCGTCATCCACACAATGTTCCCCATCATGCTCCTGCATAGTTGCACTTCTCTCTGCCCCGCCGAGTTCAGAGCAAAGTACTGTAGTGCTCAAGGCCAAAGACCTGTAGGGAAAGATATTGCATGCCCATACAGTACTTTGTTCTGCCCTTGGTGTGGCTTGAAGTGCACATGTGCAGGAAAGAGAAAGGGGACACTGGGGAAGATCCAGGATGCGTCATCCATATGAAGCAGGAAAGTAGGACGGAGATCGTAGGAAGCAAGGAGGCTCTGGACCAAGACCAGAAACGCCCATCGGACCTTCTCACTGTCTGTGAGTATAATGAAAGGTGATTTTATGCCTTGCTTAGTGGATTGGGGACATACAGACAGATGTTGTAATATAGGGCTTAAATATGCTTGTCGCACTTTATATATGGAAAGCCTGGTGAGAGGTACCCTTTAAGTAACTCCCAGATCCAGAGCAATGCCATCCTAAATAGGGTTATCAAAACTTTGATTTTACCAAGGTCTTATATATGTGAAGTGACATAAGGATTGTTGCCAGTACCCTGGTCAAGGCAGATATTGGAACAGTTACCCAGTAGTAACACACCTAATGTCACCTTTGAAAATATTAATGCCCTTTAGTGCCCCATCCAAAAGTAATAATGCCCCTGCCAAAATAAAAAGTTTATACTCACCTAATCAAAGTGACTGCGGAGTCTTCTCCCCTACACCTAAAGCGTTCCTGGAATAGACTTCCTGCTGTAACGCATGATACAAATGTATTGATATACAGTTCAAAGCGGTAATTGCACTGCACCTGGATCTTCGGCATTATCAATACCACTGTCATGTGTCTGGGTTTCAACCCTTGAGCCTGTGCTTTGTGGTCAGCTTCACTGTGTCCCGAGCTACAGCAGATACACCTTTTCTCTGGGTGTTTAGATTCTGTTATCCTTGCTTCACTCATATGGGCGGGATCACATGAACGATTTTGCTTACACTTGTTTTTCGGTTAGTACAAATGACAATTTTACATGTACACATTGCATGTGTCCTTATATCCGTTTTTCATGTCCATGTGCCATCTGTATATTTGTTTTGTACTTTCATAATGCATACAGTTTTGACATGAACAATTTAATTAATAAAGGTGAAATATTATATTATTATATTAACAATTGTAATGGATTTGTAAAAAACACATGACAGATAGATGGTAACCTGTATGTGATACTTTTTTTTATGGATCAAAGTGAAAAATGTAAAAATGTTCATGTGAACTGGCACATTAAATTGCTTGTACTGAATGCTACTCGCTTTGCATACGGCCATCACTCGTATGTTTAATGCTTTCATCTGAACAAGCCTTTAGGCTTACTCTACTCTCCCCATTGCAAAAAACATGCATGATCCGCCATATAACCATGCATGTCTGTAGTCAGTTGGAAGAGAATGATGTGTGTGAAATGAGCATTTGGACAACAGCTATTTTATGTGTATGACCAACTTCACACTGCCAGCAGGGTGTGGTGCCCTACCTACAGGTTATATATTCACAATACCGCTGCCTTGTAATTGCGGCACCCCCGGGTCCTGGTCGTTGCAGTAGTGTCGCTTTCCTCCCTGGGAGAGTGATGCTACATTTGGAGGCAAGGAAGCATAACTGCATCCAGGTATCACAAACATGCAACACATTCATACTCCAGGCCACCAGGGGGAACTTCTGTTCCTATGTACTAGGTGACTCCCCACATATCTACATAATGGGGAAAAAATGAAAGGAAAAGTGTTGGAGGCAAATTAACAGCTGCCAGATGTGAACAAGGGGGACTTAAAGAATGAGAGCGATGGCGCCAAAGAGTATATACTGTACAGTTGCTAAGGTGGGGCCCCGACATGGGATAATCACCACACCACCACGGGGATATGAACACACACACAAAATGCGCCACACTCTACCACGTGCTCGAACACATATACCACCCTCAGCGCACATTTCACCACACATACACCAACCTCGCCACATAAAAGTCGAAACACAAAAGTCACCGCTCAAAACTCGCCACGCGCAAAACTCTCCACATGCAAAACTCGCCACACGTGCAAAACTCACCTCATGGAAAACTCGCCACACGCAAAACTTGCACACGCGGAAAAATTGCCACATGCACAAAAGTTGCAACACATGCAAAAGTTGCCTCACACAAAACTTGCACATACTCAAAAGGCACCACACATAAAACTCGCCACGCGCAAAACTCCCCATGCGCAAAACTTGCTGCACACAACTTGCTACACTAACCTGTCACATGCAACTCGACACACAAAAACTTGCTACACGCATGTCGCCACACAAAACTCATCTCACAAAACTCGCTACATGCATGTCGCCACACGCAACTCAACACACACAACTTGACACGAAACTCGCCCTAAAACACACACAAGTCTGGTATTATCCTTCAAAAATAAAAATCTGATTAATAAGCAGACAAACTACAAGAGCAACAAATGTACCATATAGGAATCCGGCAGCTGTCAGTCACATGACCAGTCTATTATGTGTATGTGTGAGCTAATATATACTGCCAGGGGGAGGGCTTCCTGTTGGGTGGGGATTTATCAGGCTGCCAATTTAGCTTACAAGTACTGAGGTAAAATTACTGACCAAATAACGTGTGAACGAGGTCTAATACAGGAGGAGATGACATACAGATATATACTATATACAGGAGGAGATGACACACAGGTATATACTATTTACAGGGGAGATGACACACAGGTATATGCTATATACAGGAGGAGATGACACACAGATATATACTATATACAGGAGAGATGACACACAGGTATATACTATATAGAGGAGGAGATGACATACAGGTACATACTACATACAGCAGGAGATGACATACAGGTATATACTATATACAGGAGGAGATGACACACAGGTATATACTATATACAGGAGCAGATTACCTACAGGTATATAGTATATACAGGAGGAGATGACATACAGGTATATGCTATGTATAGGAGGAGATGACATACAGGTATATACTATATACAGGAGGAGATGACACACAGATATATACTATATATAGGTGAGATGACACACAGGTATATACTATATACAGGAGGAGATTACATACAGGTATATACTATATATAGGAGGAGATGACATACAGGTATATACTATATACAGGGGACATGACACACAGCAGGTATATACTATATACAGGGGAGATGACATACAGGTATATACTATATACAGGAGATGACATACAGGTGTATACTATATATAAGGGAGATGAAAAACATGTATATACTGAGGTGAAAATGAGAGGTGTGAGGTGAAAATGAAAAGGTGTGAGTGCAAAATGAGAGGAGTGAGGGAAAATAGTGGAGTGATCGGAAAATGACAGATGTGAGGTCGAAATGACAAGTGTTAGGGGGGAATGAGAGGAGTGAGGGGGAAAATAAGAGGAGTGAGGGGGAAAATGAGAGATGTGAGGGGGAAAATGAAAGATGTGATGGGGAAAATGAGAGGCGTGATGGGAAAATAAGAGAAGTGAGGTGCTATAACTAACCACAGATATTTACTATGCCCAGGCAACGCCGGGCTCTTCAGCTAGTACTGTATATAACTGGTAGTCTGTAGGGAAGGTCAGGCAGTCCTTCAGGGAAGCTGTTCCTGGCAGGAGCGAATTCCTGTCAGAGGACAGAGGAGAGGGTCCACGGAGCTGTGCATGCCCTAAGAGTTGTAGCTCCAAGAAAGAGACATTTCAGAAGGCAGAATTATATTGCAGCGAGCGTGAAGGAAGGCAAAGCAAAGGAGAAGATACCAGAAGGGGACCAGCCCCGAACAGGCTGCCTCCTTCTGAGGCACAGAGCACCGGTAGCCGGAACACCGAGGTAGTAAGGACCTCTATGCCTTACTTCAGAGGCCGGCAGGACAGCTAATTGCATGTTACCTGTCCGCACCTACACCCAGGAGACACGGTGGCACCCCTCAGAGGCCGGGGCATGCTAGAGTCCCTATAAACAGCCTCAAGCCACCAGTCATACGGGTTTTTGTCCTATCCGACCATGGGGGACAGAGAGAGAGACAATACATCTGTGAGGACCTTATTTGAAGCTTATGTAGTAAGGGACTACACCACTACAGCACAATGGAAGGCTATTGATTTCCACCTGGACAAGGGAACTCTGGACTTGCCTCCGAACCGGCCAGACTCTGCCTGCCCTGTGGTCTGGTGCCCTGGACTGTGGATGCTGAAGTCTTCAGTAAAGGTAAAGAGACTGCAACCTTGTGTCCTCGTTCTTCACTGCACCTCTCACCATTCTACCATCTACATACTGGGAGGTCCTGGGGATATACTTCGCCTGTGGGAAGGTATACCATCTAGCTGCCATAACATCACCCCAGTGGACCCCTTAAAGGGAACCTGTCACCCCAAAATTGATGGTGAGGTAAGCTCACCGTCATCAGGGGCTTATCTACAGCATTCTGTAATGCTGTAGATAAGCCCCTGATGTTACCTGAAAGAGGAGAAAAAGAGGTTAGATTATACTCACCCAGGGGCGGTCCCGCTGCGGTCCGGTCAAATAGGTGTCTCAGGTCCACTCCGGCACCTCCTATATTCATTCCATGACGTCCTCTTCTGGTCTTCACGCGGTGGCTCTGGTGCAGGCGTACTTTGTCTGCCCTGTTGAGGGCAGAGCAAAGTACTACAGTGCGCAGGCGCCAGGCCTCTCTGACCACGCAGCGGTGTGAAGACCAGAAGAGGACGTAATGGAATGAAGATGGGAGGCGCTGTACCGGACCTGAGATGCCCATCAGAGTGGGACCGCCCCTGGGTGAGTATAATCTAACCTCTTTTTCTCTTCTTTCAGGTAACATCAGCGGCTTATCTACAGCATTACCCCCATCGATTTTGGGGGTGACAGGTTCCCTTTAAAGCAGGGTTGGTCACCCTGACCGAATACCACAGGTGACATCACGAACATAAACTTTATCCCTTTAAAGACCTTTCCCTTTTATACGGACGTCCCAGGGCCACGGACCGGGTCAGCCACCGTGACATCCCCCTATGAACCGCAGGACCCGGTACCGAGTAACCCCTTGCCCTTACAGGGCGCTCCATAATGCACTCTGTCATATCATTAGGTAATCAGTAACACATTTATGGAAACTGCTTCATGTCTACTTTGTGTATCAGTATCTATGGCGGCCTTATTCAATGTAAATGGATAAATTTACGGATAATATCCTATAACTAGTGCATGTGTTTCCCATGAGTAATACCACATCCAGAGCTTTATCCCAGAGCAGACTGAGTGATTACCGTAGCTGCTGAAGTCATTTATAATATATGATGATTATGGTATAATATGTATATGTAAAGTGCAGAAAGTAAGAGTAAATAATACAAAACAAGCTGCTAATGAAAATAAGACAGATTTATCAAAAGAGTCTTGAAAGGGTTGTCCACTACTCTGACAACTTTTGTCAATCACTATGTTCTCCCTTAAAAAATAAACATTTATACTCACCTCCGGTGCCGGCGCCATTCCAGCGGTGTAAGCACTGGCTCCCCCGTGTCTCGAGTGAGATTATAACAGGAGATCCCTGCTGCCAATCAACCCTCGCTTTCAATCTCTTCTCCTTTGGACAAATCAGACATCCGGAGAAAGTGAGAGATGAGGCTGCTTTTTCACTTCCTCTGGATGTCAATGACATCTGTAGGGGTAGAAAGTGAAGCCTGCGCTTATTGGCCGCAGAGATAGCGTGACATAACAAAGTCACGAGATCCCCGGGAGAGCCAGTGCCGACACCGCTGGAATGTTGTGGGCACGGGAAGGGTGTATAGATGTTATTATTTTACTGGGGGAAATACAAAGGGATTAAGAAGTTTGGGTAACCCCTATAAAGGGTCAGCTCAGCACAGAATGACTTTTCAACCAAAGTACAGGCGCTCGGTGTATCATGGGGTGGCCAAACAGTTAAATGCACACCTACCCACCTTCTTGTTTTCCATCTATCTCCACCCTCCCTTCTTCTTTGATTGACAGCTCTGGCTTTATAGAGCCAGAAATAGATGGAAAACAAGTAGGTGGGTAGTTACAGTAAAATGAAGTGCGCCTTCCCACCTACGTGTTCTCCACCCTCCCCTCTTCCTTGATTGATGGATCTGCCAGATATACATGGAAAACAAGCATGCTTTTAATAGTTGTTCTGTGCTGACAGATTCCATTTAAATGGCTCAGTTGTCAGTACGTTTGTACTGGAACACATTGGTCCTTCCCCCCACTATGCAATTGTAGCTTGCTGATGACCATTCTTGGCCTCCTGTCACTGCCATGTTGATCTTCCTATAACACCTGTGTTTAGGCTTCATAATAAATCATTAATTTCACTATATACAGTACAAGCGATCAATCAACTGTAGGTTAAATCCCCAACAGAGACTAAAAAAATAAGTGTTTTTTAAGAATATTAAAAAAATAAATGCTTCAATCACCCTCTTTTCCCATTTTTTTTAAAGATATTTGGTATCGTTGTTTCCATAAAAGTCTGTGCTGTAAAAATATTAAATGAACTACCCCATTCAGTATACCACATCAAGAAAAAATAAATCTAAACACTAAAATTTTTCACATACTGCACCTTCCAAAAAAACCCGCAATATTGTGCAATTTAAACATCGTATACACAAATGTCAGCTCACTACATAAAAAACAAACTCTCACACAGCTCTACTGACAGGAGAATAAAAATGTTAATGATCTCAGAACCATATTTTAACCATATTATAAACCAATTTGTTTTTTTTTACAAAGTTCAGATTTTTTTAACCACTAAAATAATAATATAAAACTATATAAGCATGGTATTTCCTTTATCGTACTGACCGACCTGGAGAATCATATTTCCAGTTCATTTATACCACACAATGCATGCTGTAAAAAGGAAATCTAAAAAGCTACAGCAGAATTGAGGTATGTTCACACATATGCGTTTTTGGTGCTTTTTTAAGCTTCTTTTTTTTCCTGCAAAATTTTAGCTGTGTTTTACAGTACCAGCATAGTCTATCAGGTTTCACAAATCTCTTGCACACAGTTTGGTTTTCTTTGTCCTCAGTATTTTGGGTTTTGCAGAATAGAAGATGTCACTGCTTTCAGCGTTTTTCACCCATTGAAAGTAATAGGTGGGGGAAAAAAAACGCTGAAAAAACACAGGTATCAGGTTTTGCTGCGTTTTTTTGTGCCAAATGAAGTTGAATCAGTTTTTATTTTGGCACTAAACTTTAACAGCATGCACAAGAGTCAAATGTAGCATCACAAAAACGCCACAAAAAAAAAAAAAAACACAAGCAAAACCTGTTTTTCTGCAGCAAGTTTCTTACTGCCAAGAGAGCAGGTTTTGATGCAGAAAAAAAAGCACAGCAAAAACGCAACGTGTGAACACAGCCTTGCTGGGTTTTAATTTCAACATTTCACCCCACCTGGAATTTTATTCCCATTTTCAGTACATAATAAAGTGAATGATTGATTCAATACTACAACTTGGCACCCAAAAAACAAACCCTCTTCCGGTTATGATGACTTACAAATAAAAAACGTTATAACTCTTGGGAGAAGGCGTGGAAAAAAAAAATCAAAAGTGCAAAAATGAAAAATCGCCTGGCCTGAAAGAGTTGAATTGTACATTGTTTGCATCAAACTTCTAAGTGTGGATAGTTTTTTGTTTTTTTAAATCCTAAAATAGAAAACATAAGAACACCGTCAGACTTGTGCAGTAACCAGGTCCTTGCTGACTTGCTTAGCTGAGAACCAACCAGCTGACATTCATCTTTCCCTCTAGATAGTCCACAGGGCTGGTGCAGGGAGAGGGATAATGGCGCACGTAGTTGCACCCATAACGGACACCCTGCATCTAATCAGTATTTGCAGTATTTCCTATCAATCTATGCCGAATAATGAGAGCACACAAATGTGAACCACTCGGAAGCTTGTGCTGGATGTTTTGCACTTTTATGGATTAGTGACCATTGAGGAAGTCCTTTATTTGACCGATCGATTAATCAAGGTCATGTCTAGTATTACATTCACCTACAGAAGTAAATAATTAAATCCAGAACTCTCAATGGATTAAAATAGATGTGTGATATTACAGGACAAACACTTCCGTAGAGGTAAGAAGTAAATGATTACATCCACGAGTCAGCCACATTAAACTAAAGCATAGTTCTCTCGCATGAGCCAGAAACCGCGCATTGCCAGCCAAGTGTGACCATGGCAATAATCAGATCATTCATGAGCAGTAACCCTAGATCTACCCTCATTTTGATCCTCAAAAAGTTACCAGTATCTCAAACCATTCCAGATGCCATTCTTGAAGCCAAAGTATTGTCTTCACCAACATTCTAAGCTGATTGATGAACAGTTCATCAGATGAGCTCACGGATTGGTTCACTGGTAACTCATTCCACAGTCTCCAATTAATTTGTTTATTTTACTTGCTTAGATTAATTCCACAGACATCATAATCATTTCCCCCCATTGGGGTTCACAAGCTAAATTCTCTAAAGGCCCCGTCTCACATAGCGAGATCGCTAGCGAGATCGCTGCTGAGTCACTAGTTTTGTGACGCAACAGCGACCTCAGTAGCGATCTCGCTATGTGTGACACGTACCAGCGATCAGGCCCCTGCTGCGAGATCGCTGGTCGTGTCGGAATGGCCTGGACCTTTTTTTGGTCGTTGAGGCCCCGCTGACATCGCTGAATCGGTGTGTGTGACACCGATCCAGCGATGTCTTCACTGGTAACCAGGGTAAACATCGGGTTACTAAGCGCAGGGCCGCGCTTAGTAACCCGATGTTTACCCTGGTTACCAGCGTAAATGTAAAAAAAAAACAAACAATACATACTCGCCTTCTGATGTCCGTCAGGTCCCTTGCCGTCTGCTTCCTGCTCTCACTGACTGCCGGCCGGAAAGTGAGAAGTGAGAGCACAGCAGTGACGTCACCGCTGCGCTCTGCTCTCACTGTACGGCCGGATCTCAGTCAGAGCAGGAAGCAGACGGCAAGGGACCTGGACACCGAAAGGCGAGTATGTACTGTTTGTTTTTTTTGGTAACCAGGGTAAACATCGGGTTACTAAGCGCGGCCCTGCGCTTAGTAACCCGATGTTTACACTGGTTACCCGGGTGCTGCAGGGGGACTTCGGCATCGTTGAAGACAGTTTCAACGATGCCGAAGTCGTTCCCCTGATCGTTGGTCGCTGGAGAGAGCTGTCTGTGTGACAGCTCCCCAGCGACCACACAGCGACTTACCAACGATCACGGCCAGGTCGTATCGCTGGTCGTGATCGTTGGTAAATCGCTTAGTGAGACGGGGCCTTAAGGGTATGTGTCCACGTTCAGGATTGCATCAAGATTTGGTCAGGATTTTTCATCAGTATTTGGAAGCCAAAACCAGGAGTGGAACAATTAGAGGAAAAGTATAATAGAAACATATGCTCCACTTTTGCATTTATCACCCACTCCTGGTTTTGGCTTACAAATACTGATGAAAAATCCTGACCAAATCCTTATGCAATCCTGAACGTGGACACATACCCTATCAGTATGTCTTCAGAGGGTGGGAGGAAACGGGAGAACCCGGAAGAAACACACTAAACAAAGGGAGAACATATAAACTCCTTGCAGATGTTGTCCTTGATGAACCTGGGACCCCTCATTGCAAAACAACAGTAGTAACCACTGAGACACTGTTAATCACTGAGCCACCATGCAGCCTATGTACTGTATGTATGTGCTGGGACCAAAGCAGTTGGTCCTATGTGTGAGCCATACCAATAATTGACCACCCAGATAGACTGCTTTATTGACACACAATGTCCCATTGTCACATTTGTTTAGATTCTAAAAATTTATATACATTGTCTCGGATGGATGGAGGGTCTGAAGTATTGCTGCTGCCAACACTGCAGGCATCATGGGGGCCTGGTGTTCATTCTAAGTTTATCCATTCCAGAAAGCAGATTGCGCAGAAAAGTGCAGCCCTATCATACAGGATTTAAAGGGAATCTGTCAGCAGGTTTTTGCTACCTCACCTGAGAGCAGCGTAATGTAGAGACAGAGAGCCTGATTCCAGTGATGTGTCACTTAGCTTACTGGGTGAAGCAATTGTGATACAATCAGAGTTTTTAGATGTAGCAGAGCTCAAAGCAGCCCTTTCCCACACCACAGCTGTATGTGTGTGTTGTATATTGACATTGAGCTGCTAATCAGTGCTTGGGGTGGAGTTGGACCAGGAAGCATGCAAGCTGTAGTCCCAGCTGCAGGTGAAAGACTCATTGTATTGAAATAACAGCACACAGCCTAATAAGTGACACATCGCTGAAATCTGTGCCTCAGCCCCTACATCATGCTGCCCTCAGATTATCTAGCAAAAAGCTGCTGATAGATTCCCTTTAAGAGGAGTCTGCTAGAACTGGAACTACTGTATGAGCAAAGCCACATTGGCTTTTACTGATATACTAGCTGTACTACCCGGCTTCGCCCGGGGTAATAACTGCTGTTAGCAAAATAGAATGTGTTAAAAAAAATTTATTCTGCACAAAAAAACCACAAAACAAATAGATAGAAATGTAATTATTAAAAGGCAAAAACTAAGCTAATAGAAGCATTTTACAACATATATTTCAACACCAGAGATATTCCACACAGATTTAAAGGGCACCTGTCACCCCGTTTTTTCGGTATGAGATAAAAATACTGTTAAATAGGGCCTGAGCTGAGCATTACAATAGTGTAGTTTGTGGACCCCGATTCCCCACCTATGCTGCCGAAATACGTTACCGAAGTAGTCGTTTTCGCCTGTCAATCAGGCTGGTCAGGTCAAAAGGGTGTGGTGTCCTCCCCCAGATCTTGCGTAGTTTTCCGTTGGTGGCGTAGTGGTGTGCGCATGTCCAAGGTCCAGATTCCTCTGCCAGGGGATTTCAAAGAGCGCGGTGTCCGTTATTGCATTGGTGATCGGTGGGCGCGGCCATCTTCCTTTGGCCGCGCGTGCGCAGAAGCGGCGCTGTTCTGGCCGCGACGCTCTGCTGGCCGCGGCTTCAGGAAAATGGCCGCGGGATGCCGCGCGTGCGCAGATGGATATCGCGGCGGCCATTTTCCTGAAGCCGCGGCCAGCAGAGCGTCGCGGCCAGCACAGCGCCGCTTCTGCGCACGCGCGGCCAAAGGAAGATGGCCGCGCCCACCGATCACCAATGCAATAACGGACACCGCGCTCTTTGAAATCCCCTGGCAGAGGAATCTGGACCTTGGACATGCGCACACCACTACGCCACCAACGGAAAACTACGCAAGATCTGGGGGAGGACACCACACCCTTTTGACCTGACCAGCCTGATTGACAGGCGAAAACGACTACTTCGGTAACGTATTTCGGCAGCATAGGTGGGGAATCGGGGTCCACAAACTACACTATTGTAATGCTCAGCTCAGGCCCTATTTAACAGTATTTTTATCTCATACCGAAAAAACGGGGTGACAGGTTCCCTTTAACTAAACAACATTCTTAGTTTTTCCTTCAGGTGCAAAGACAAACAGATTTTTGGCTGTTCCAACTCTTGAACAGGCCACATAAAGTTGACCATGAGAAAAGCATGGAGATTGTAAATCTAAGCTAGCTGAAGAGCCCGACGTTGCCTGGGCATAGTAAATATCTGTGGTTAGTTATAGCACCTCACTTCTCTTATTTTCCCATCACGCCTCTCATTTTCCCCATCACATCTTTCATTTTCCCCCTCACATCTCTCATTTTCTCCCTCACACCTCTTATTTTCCCCCTCACTCCTCTTATTTTCCCCCTCACTCCTCTCATTCCCCCCTAACACTTGTCATTTCGACCTCACATCTGTCATTTTCCGATCACTCCACTATTTTCCCTCACTCCTCTCATTTTGCACTCACACCTTTTCATTTTCACCTCACACCTCTCATTTTCACCTCAGTATATACATGTTTGTCATCTCCCTTATATATAGTATACACCTGTATGTCATCTCCTGTATATAGTATATACTGTTGTGAATTCTGTTTATGGGCTCCCCCGGTGGTGTTTTATGGTAGTGCCACTTATTTGCCTTCTTCTATCCTTGATCACCTGTTGACACCCATTAGGGGAGTTTCCTATTTAAGGCTGCTTGGCTGCTGGTCCGATGCCGGCCAACAATGTATCAGTAGCATTCTGTTGCATTCTCCTGCCTCAAGATCCTGTTCAGCTAAGTTGAATTTTGTTTCTAGTTAATGCTATTTTTGTCCAGCTATTTGCAATGTGACTCTCTGTAGCTGGAAGCTCTCGTGGACTGAAATTGCCACTCCAGTGGCATGAGTTGTCACTGGAGTTTTAAAGTAATTTCAGGATGGTGTTTTTGAGTAGTGTTTTGAAGTTGACCGTGAAGTGACTCTTTCCTGTACTTCTGCTATCTAGTAAGCGGACCTCACTGTGCTAAATCTGCTGTTCATCCTACGTATGTCTTTTCCTCTTGACTCACCGTCAAAATCTGTGGGGGGCTGCTATCTCCTTTTGGGGTTCATCTCTGGAGGTAAGGCAGGCCTGTATATTCCTCTGATAGGGGTAGTTAGATCTCCGGCTGGCGCGTGGTGTCTAGGGCATCGTAGGAAACACTCCCCGGCTACTTCCAGTGTTGTGTCAGGTTCAGGTCACGGTCACTTTAGTTCCCATCACCCGAGAGCTAGTCCGTTGTTATTTTGATTTCCCTGCCATTGGGAAAATCATAACAGTTTGGCCGGCCCACATGTGTTAAAACTATGCACTAAAGCAGGAAAGGATATGAAAAGGTTTTTTTTTTTTCCTTCTGTGTTTGGAAAGTGCACCTTAGTGCTTATTTGTACTCCTTGCTTAAACTGCAGTCTTCAGCCTTTTTTTTTTTCCTCTCCTCTTAATCTCTGAATGGCTTTGGTTACACCTGTTTGAATCATGGATCCACAGAGTTTGGTTGCAGGTCTGAATAACCTGGCTACAAAGGTCCAGCACTTACAAGATTTTGTTATACGTGCTCCAATGTCTGAACCTAAGATCCCTATGCCTGAATTTTTTACCGGAGACAGATCCCGTTTTTTGAATTTCAGAGAGAATTGTAAATTGTTTTTGTCTCTGAAATCTCACTCTGCTGGTGATCCTGCGCAACAGGTTAAAATTGTTATTTCTCTATTGCGGGGTGACCCACAAAGTTGGGCATTTGCATTGTCGCCAGGGGATCCTGCGTTATTAAATGTAGATGCGTTTTTTCTGGCTTTGGGGTTGCTTTATGAAGAACCTAATTTAGAGATTTTGGCTGAGAAAGCCTTGATAGCTCTTTCCCAAGGGCAAGATGAAGCTGAGATATACTGCCAAAAATTTCGTAAATGGTCGGTGCTTACTAAATGGAATGAGTGCGCTCTAGCAGCTAATTTCAGAGAAGGTCTCTCTGATGCCGTGAAGGATGTCATGGTGGGGTTCCCTGTGCCTACAGGTCTGAATGATGCCATGAAATTGGCTATCCAGATTGATCGGCGTTTACGGGAGCGCAAATCTGTGCACCATATGGCGGTATCTTCTGAGCAAAAACCTGTGCACCATATGGCGGTATCTTCTGAGCAAAAACCTGTGCACCATATGGCGGTATCTTCTGAGCAAAAACCTGTGCATCATTTGGCGGTGACCTCTGAAAAGGCACCAGAGCATATGCAATGCGATAGTGTATTGTCTAGAGGCGAACCACAGAATTACAGGCGCAAAAATGGGTTGTGCTTCTATTGTGGAGATCCAGCTCATGTTATATCAGCATGCTCTAAACGCATAAAGAAGGTTGATAAAAAGGTTGATAAATCTTTTTCTATGGGTACCTTGCAGTCTAAATTTCTTTTGTCCGTGACATTGATTTGTACTTTATCATCTGTTACTGTGGATGCTTATGTGGATTCTGGCGCCGCTCTGAGTCTCATGGATTGGTCCTTTGCCAAGCGTTGTGGGTTTGATTTAGAGCCTCTGGAGGTTTCTATTCCCTTAAAGGGTATTGATTCTACACCTTTGGCTAGCAATAAACCACAATATTGGACACAAGTGACTATGCATCTTTCCCCAGACCATCAGGAGATTATTCGTTTCCTTGTGTTATATAATCTACATGACGTATTAGTACTTGGATTACCATGGTTATAAATTCATAATCCAGTCTTGGACTGGAGATCAATGTCTGTGCTGAGCTGGGGATGTCGGGGGATTCATGGGGATGCACCTTTGGTTCCCATTTCTTCATCTACTCCCTCTGAGATCCCAGCATTTCTGTCAGATTTTTATGATGTCTTTCAGGAGCCTAAAACTGATTCTCTCCCCCCTCACAGAGAGTGTGACTGCGCTATTGAGTTGATTCCCGGTAGTAAATTTCCTAAGGGTCGCTTGTTTAATTTGTCTGTACCTGAACATACTGCTATGCGGGAGTATATCAGAGAATCTTTGGAAAAGGGTCATATTCGCCCCTCTTTGTCTCCACTGGGGGCAGGGTTTTTCTTTGTGGGTAAAAAGGATGGTTCATTGAGACCTTGTATCGACTATCGACTTCTGAATAAGATTACAGTTAAATACCAGTACCCGTTACCTTTACTGACTGATCTTTTTGCTCGCATAAAGGGGGCGAAGTGGTTCACTAAGATCGATCTACGTGGTGCGTATAATTTGGTGCGGATTAAGCAGGGGGATGAGTGGAAGACCGCATTTAATACGCCTGAAGGCCATTTTGAGTATTTGGTAATGCCTTTCGGTCTCGCGAATGCCCCTTCCGTTTTTCAGTCCTTTATGCACGATATTTTCCGTGAATATCTGGATAAATTTATGATTGTGTATTTGGATGATATTTTGATTTTTTCGGAGGACTGGGAATCTCATGTTCAACAGGTCAGGAGAGTTTTTCAGGTTTTACGAGCTAATTCTCTATTTGTGAAGGGCTCAAAGTGTATTTTTGGGGTTCAGAGAATTTCCTTTTT
The DNA here is from genome assembly GCF_051348905.1 of Ranitomeya variabilis. NCBI lineage: Eukaryota > Metazoa > Chordata > Amphibia > Anura > Dendrobatidae > Ranitomeya > Ranitomeya variabilis. The sequence goes on from NC_135234.1 coordinate 79,565,999, forward strand.
GGGATATATTTTTTCCCCTTCATCTATGGAGATGGACCCTGTTAAGGTTCAGGCTATTTGTGATTGGATACAACCTACTTCTCTAAAGAGTCTTCAGAAATTCTTGGGATTTGCTAATTTCTATCGCCGATTCATAGCGGGTTTTTCTGCCATTGCTAAACCTTTGACTGATTTGACCAAGAAGGGTGCTGATGTTGCTAATTGGTCCTCTGCGGCTGTGGAGGCCTTTCGGGAGCTTAAGCGCCGCTTTTCTTCTGCTCCTGTGTTGCGCCAGCCTGATGTTTCGCTCCCGTTCCAGGTTGAAGTAGATGCTTCCGAGATCGGAGCAGGTGCAGTTTTGTCGCAGAAAGGTCCTGACTGCTCAGTGATGAGACCATGTGCGTTTTTCTCTCAAAAGTTTTCGCCCGCTGAGCGAAATTATGATGTTGGAAATCGGGAGCTCTTGGCCATGAAGTGGGCATTTGAGGAGTGGCGTCATTGGCTTGAGGGTGCTAGACACCAGGTGGTGGTCTTGACTGACCACAAAAATCTAATTTATCTTGAGTCAGCCAGGCGTCTGAATCCTAGACAGGCGCGCTGGTCGTTGTTTTTCTCTCGATTTAACTTTGTGGTTTCATATCTGCCTGGGTCTAAGAATGTGAGGGCGGATGCCCTCTCTAGGAGTTTTGAGCCTGACTCGCCTGGTGATTCCGAACCTACTGGCATCCTGAAGGATGGGGTGATATTGTCAGCTGTCTCCCCAGACCTGCGGCGCTCTTTGCAGGAGTTTCAGGTGGATAGGCCTGATCGCTGTCCGCCTGGTAGACTGTTTGTCCCTGATGACTGGACCAGTAGAGTTATTTCGGAGGTTCACTCTTCCGCGTTGGCAGGTCATCCTGGAATTTTTGGCACCAGGGATCTGGTGTCTAGGTCCTTCTGGTGGCCTTCCTTGTCTCGAGATGTATGTATTTTTGTGCAGTCTTGTGATGTTTGTGCTCGGGCTAAGCCCTGCTGTTCCCGGGCCAGCGGGTTGTTGTTGCCCTTGCCTATTCCTAAGAGGCCTTGGACGCACATCTCTATGGACTTTATTTCTGACCTTCCTGTTTCTCGTAGGATGTCCGTCATCTGGGTGGTGTGTGACCGTTTTTCCAAGATGGTTCACTTGGTACCTTTGCCCAAATTGCCCTCCTCCTCTGAGCTGGTCCCTCTATTTTTTCAGAATGTTGTGCGTTTGCATGGTATTCCTGAGAATATAGTGTCTGACAGGGGTACTCAGTTTGTGTCTAGATTTTGGCGGGCGTTCTGTGCCAGGATGGGCATCGACTTGTCTTTTTCGTCTGCATTCCATCCTCAGACTAATGGCCAGACTGAGCGTACTAATCAGACCTTGGAGACTTACTTGAGGTGTTTTGTGTCCGCTGATCAGGACGATTGGCTTGATTTTTTGCCATTGGCAGAGTTTGCCCTTAACAATCGGGCCAGTTCTGCCACTTTGGTTTCTCCATTTTTTTGTAATTCAGGGTTTCACCCTCGCTTTTCGTCCGGTCAATTGGAGTCTTCGGATTGTCCTGGAGTAGATGCTGTGGTTGATAGAATGCATCAGATTTGGGGACAGGTTGTGGACAATCTGAAGTTGTCTCAGGAGAAGACTCAACAGTTCACTAATCGTCATCGGCGTGTCGGTCCTCGTCTTTGTGTTGGGGACCTGGTTTGGTTGTCTTCTCGATTTGTTCCTATGAAGGTCTCGTCTCCTAAGTTTAAGCCTCGGTTTATCGGCCCTTATAGGATTCTGGAGGTTCTCAATCCTGTGTCCTTTCGTTTGGACCTCCCAGCATCTTTTACTATTCATAATGTTTTTCATCGGTCATTGTTGCGGAGGTATGAGGTGCCGGTTGTTCCGTCTGCTGATCCTCCTGCTCCTGTGCTGGTTGAGGGTGAGTTGGAGTATGTGGTGGAAAAGATCTTGGACTCCCGTGTTTCCAGATGGAAACTTCAGTATCTGGTTAAGTGGAAAGGCTATGGTCAGGAGGATAATTCTTGGGTGACAGCATCTGATGTTCATGCTCCTGATTTGGTTCGTGCATTTCATAGTGCTCATCCAGATCGCCCTGGTGGTTCTGGTGAGGGTTCGGTGCCCCCTCCTTAAGGGGGGGGTACTGTTGTGAATTCTGTTTATGGGCTCCCCCGGTGGTGTTTTATGGTAGTGCCACTTATTTGCCTTCTTCTATCCTTGATCACCTGTTGACACCCATTAGGGGAGTTTCCTATTTAAGGCTGCTTGGCTGCTGGTCCGATGCCGGCCAACAATGTATCAGTAGCATTCTGTTGCATTCTCCTGCCTCAAGATCCTGTTCAGCTAAGTTGAATTTTGTTTCTAGTTAATGCTATTTTTGTCCAGCTATTTGCAATGTGACTCTCTGTAGCTGGAAGCTCTCGTGGACTGAAATTGCCACTCCAGTGGCATGAGTTGTCACTGGAGTTTTAAAGTAATTTCAGGATGGTGTTTTTGAGTAGTGTTTTGAAGTTGACCGTGAAGTGACTCTTTCCTGTACTTCTGCTATCTAGTAAGCGGACCTCACTGTGCTAAATCTGCTGTTCATCCTACGTATGTCTTTTCCTCTTGACTCACCGTCAATATCTGTGGGGGGCTGCTATCTCCTTTTGGGGTTCATCTCTGGAGGTAAGGCAGGCCTGTATATTCCTCTGATAGGGGTAGTTAGATCTCCGGCTGGCGCGTGGTGTCTAGGGCATCGTAGGAAACACTCCCCGGCTACTTCCAGTGTTGTGTCAGGTTCAGGTCACGGTCACTTTAGTTCCCATCACCCGAGAGCTAGTCCGTTGTTATTTTGATTTCCCTGCCATTGGGAAAATCATAACAATATACCTGTATGTCATCTCCCCTGTATATAGTATATACCTGCTGTGTGTCATCTCCCCTGTATATAGTATATACCTGTATGTCATCTCCTCCTATATATAGTATATACCTGTATGTAATCTCCTCCTGTATATAGTATATACCTGTGTGTCATCTCACCTATATATAGTATATATCTGTGTGTCATCTCCTCCTGTATATAGTATATACCTGTAGGTAATCTGCTCCTATACATAGCATATACCTGTATGTCATCTCCTCCTGTATATACTATATACCTGTAGGTAATCTGCTCCTGTATATAGTATATACCTGTGTGTCATCTCCTTCTGTATATAGTATATACCTGTATGTCATCTCCTGCTGTATGTAGTATGTACCTGTATGTCATCTCCTCCTCTATATAGTATATACCTGTGTGTCATCTCTCCTGTATATAGTATATATCTGTGTGTCATCTCCTCCTACATATAGTATATACCTGTGTCATCTCCCCTGTAAATAGTATATACCTGTGTGTCATCTCCTCCTGTATATAGTATATATCTGTATGTCATCTCCTCCTGTATTAGACCTCGTTCACACGTTATTTGGTCAGTATTTTTACCTCAGTATTTGTAAGCTAAATTGGCAGCCTGATAAATCCCAAGCCAACAGTAAGCCCAACCCTGGCAGTATATATTAGCTCACACATACACATAATAGACTGGTCATGTGACTGACAGCTGCCGGATTCCTATATGGTACATTTGTTGCTCTTGTAGTTTGTCAGCTTATTAATCAGATTTTTATTTTTGAAGGATAATACCAGACTTGTGTTTTAGGGCGAGTTTCGTGTGTCAAGTTGTGTGTGTTGAGTTGCGTGTGGCGACATGCATGTAGCGACTTTTGTGAGATGAGTTTTGTGTGGCGACATGCATGTAGCAAGTTTTTGTGTGACGAGTTGCATGTGACAGGTTAGTGTAGCAAGTTGTGTGCAGCAAGTTTTGCGCATGGCGAGTTTTGCGCGTGGCGAGTTTTATGTGTGGTGCCTTTTGAGTATGTGCCAGTTTTGTGTGAGTCAACTTTTGCATGTGTTGCAACTTTTGTGCATGTGGCAATTTTTCCGCGTGTGCAAGTTTTGCGTGTGGCGAGTTTTCCATGAGGTGAGTTTTGCACGTGGAGAGTTTTGCGCGTGGCGAGTTTTGAGCGGCGACTTTTGTGTTTCAACTTTTATGTGGCGAGGTTGGTGTATGTGTGGTGAAATGTGCGCTGAGGGTGGTATATGTGTTCGAGCACGTGGTAGTGTGTGGCGCATTTTGTGTGTGTGTTCATATCCCCGTGGTGGTGTGGTGATTATCCCATGTCGGGGCCCCACCTTAGCAACTGTACAGTATATACTCTTTGGCGCCATCGCTCTCATTCTTTAAGTCCCCCTTGTTCACATCTGGCAGCTGTTAATTTGCCTCCAACACTTTTCCTTTCATTTTTTCCCCATTATGTAGATAGGGGCAAAATTGTTTGGTGAATTGGAAAGCGCGGGGTTAAAATTTCACCTCACAACATAGCCTATGACGCTCTCGGGGTCCAGACGTGTGACTGTGCAAAATTTTGTGGCTGTAGCTGCGACGGTTCAGATGCCAATCCCGGACATACATACACACATACATACACACATTCAGCTTTATATATTAGATTTATATATTTTCTTTTCACTCCCTCTGGCAATGGGCTATCTGTCAAGACCCCAATGCCCTAATGTATAGTCGCTCAGTGGCCATGAATTTCCTAGTTAATAAGTCATTGGAGAGCGCTCAATGTGAGATATGCAGAACATGGCCCATCTCTTACCACTGAAGGGTTAAGTGGTATCTGTGATACTTTCTACATTACCAGGTCCTTCCTAATGACAGGACACAACGGATGCAGACACGCTGCACAAACCAAACCAAAGATGTTTATTAGAAATATTAAGGTTCTGTGCACAGTATAATAGTATTAGAGCTCATAGGTACATTTATACTCTGCAATTATGGAACTGGCATGGGCATTACCAGTCATCAGCGCAGCCGTCACTGCTCACAGGGGCACATTTAACCCATTATACCATGATCGTGAAACACCGAACACTAAACGGCAACTCCCTGCGCCCACTACCCTCCTACTAACCAAAAGCATTTTATCCACATGGTGCTCATACCGTGGCGATGTCTGGCAAAGTTCATGAACTGTAAAATGAAGGAATCTATATAGGTAAAGACTACAGGATAGAACAGGACTCCCCATGATCACAACACTCGTGAGACAGACAATATTATCATTATGATATTCTGTAACTACAGCTCGGAAATATAATGTATTTTTACTTACAGAATCTTTCTATTTATATGTGATGCAATCAAATTTGTCATACATAAAATTGTACAGTAAGATCATCACAAGAAAATCACACAGACTCCGTCCATTACATATTGCACAATGTGTTCACAAGTTGCTTCCAAATTCTCCAAAAACATCCAGAAGACTCACAGACAAAGGGGAGACATCCAGCCACTTGTAACAATTGGCAAATCTCCCTGGAAGATTTCTTGTGCATATACCTGGGAAGCTCAATTCTCAGACAGAACCGTGGCGTCAAAACCAAGATTCAAATGATAGAAAATGGGGACATGGAGAGACGTAGTCAGAAGAAGGAAGCATTTTCATTAGTGCACCTTGTGCACCTCACTAATTAGGGACCTCAGGGACAAACATGGCTAAAGGTATGGTTCAGACAGAAACTTATAGATCTGTCAGAATGAGCTTTGGCTTGAAAACATATTTAACCCCCTCATCACAAATTGACGTAACGGGGCGTCAGCTCTGGGCTCAGTGTGTATGGAGTCGTATCAGTCTCTAACAGCAGCGTCCGAAGCTAAGCTCCTATCGCTGCTGCTAACCATTTAGATGCCTCCTTCCTTCTCTTACAGCTGCATTTAAATGGAGCAGTTGACGGCGAGCACATGCACTGGCTCCTCATGTTACGATCCCAACCTGAACCTGTGGCTGATCTTCAGAGGAGTATAGAGATGGCAGTGATGCGGGGCTTCAGCTGGCAACTGCTCCATTTACACGCAGCTGTAAGAGATGGAGCGAGGCATCTAAATGGTTAGCAGAAGCGATAGGAGCTCAGCTCCAGACCAAGATCTCCCATGAAACTCAACCTGTGGCTGATCTTCACAGGAGTATAGAGATGGCTGTGATGGGGGGCTTCAGCAAACTCCAAGCCATCAGTTACCATTAGTAACATGGGGAATTTCATAAGAGATCGTGATTTAAACTATACACTACTACACTGTACATAGCAGAAATCTCATCCTTCACAGCACATATTAGCACTAAAAGAAAGCATATTAAGGTGACGAGATGTCTACATGGAAAAAATAAACGGGTTCAGTACAGGTTAGATATATCAAATAGAATTGTACACCAGAACCATGTATAATGAAAATACAACAATTTTTTTATTCATTACAGAATTACACAAAATACTATGTTAAAAAACAGATAAAAAGTGGTAAACCACGGAATGGCACCACAATCTCATATACAGCAGGGAAAATAAGTATTTGATACACTGCCGATTTTGCAACTTTTCTGACATACAAAGAATGGAGAGGTCTGTAATTAGTATCGTATGTACTTTAACTGTGAGAGACAGAATCTAAAAAAATCCATAAAATCACATTGTATTTTTTTTACATAATTAATTTGCATTTTATTGCATGAAATAAGTATTTCATACAGTAGAAAAACAGAACTGAATATTTGGTATAGAAGCCTTTGTTTGCAATTACAGAGGTCAGCCGTTTCCTGTAGTCAAAAGTTTACATACTCTAAGCTTTCTATGCCTTTAAACAATTCTGGCCTGCCCATATGATGATGTCATGTGTTTGGAAGCTTCTGATTTTTTTTTCGCAACATCTGAGTTAATTGAAGACACACCTGTGGATGTATTTTAGTGCACACCTGAAACACACTGCTTCTTTGTGTAGCATCATGGGAAAGTCTACAGTAATCAGCCAATATATCAGGAAGAGAATTGTGGACTTGCACAAGTCTGGCTCATCCTTTTGTACAATTTCAAGATACCTGAAGTTGACTCGTTCATCTGTGCAAACAATTGTATGCAAGTACAAACAAGATGGGAATGTCCAACCATCATACCGCTCAGGAAGGAGACGGGTTCTGTGTCCCAGAGATAAACGTGCTTTGGTCCTACATGTGCATATCAACCCAAGGACAAAAGCAAAAGTCCTTATGAATATGATGGCGAAAGCTGGTAAGATTGTGTCAATATCCACAGTGAAAAAAGTACTGTATCAACATGGGCTGAAAGACCACTCTGCCAGAAAGAAGTCATTACTCCAAAAGAAACATAAAAAAGCCAGATTAATGTTTGCAAGTGCACACAGGAACAAAGACCTTAGTTTTTGGAGACATGTCCTCTGGTCTAATGAAACTAAAATTGAACTTTTTGGGCATAATGACCATCGTTACATTTGGAGGAAAAAGGGAGAAGCTTGGAAGCCTGAGAACACCATCCCGACTTTGAAACACGGGGTGGCAGCATCATGTTGTGAGGTTGTTTTGCTGCAGGAGACACTGGTGAACTTCACAAAATAGATGGCATTATGAGAAAAGAAGATTATAAGGCAATACTGAAGTAACATCTCAAGACATCAGCCAGGAAGTTAAATCTTGGGCGAAAATGGGTCTTCCAAATGGACAATGACCCGAAGCATACTGCCAAAATGGTAACAAAGTGGCTTAAGGATAACAAAGTCAATGTTTTTGGGGTGGCCATCACAAAGCGCTGATCACAATCTTATTGAAAATTTATGTGCAAAGCTGAAAAGGCAGGTGAGAGCAAGGCGACCTATAAACCTGGATCAGTTACACCAGTTTTGTCAGGATGAAAGGACCCAAATCCCGACCAACTATTGTGAGAAACTTGTGGAAGGATATCCCAAACATCTGACCCAAGTCATTCAGTTTAAGGGCAATGGTACCAAATACTAATGAAATGTAGGTAAACTTTTGACTTTGCAGTAATAAAAATGCCTTAAATCATTCTCTCTCTCATTATTCTGGCATTTGGCAAATATTAATTATTATGGTAACCCTAATTGGTCAATATTAACTTCTAGGATTGCTACCTGCAATAGGTGGTGCTAGAGTTCTAGTCCTCTTCCTCTCTGAAGAGACAATTTGCATAATGAAAAATGACACTGAAAAAGTATTGAACACATGAAAAAATAGAGGTGCAAAACAGGTCTAAAGTTAAAGATGACACATTTCCTTGTATTTTAGGCAAAAAAAATTACAGTGGGGTGAAAAAGCGTTTCCCTCTTCCTGATTTCCTATTCTTTTGCATGTTTGTCACACTTAAATATTTCAACTCCCCAGAGAAATTTAAATATTAAACAAAGATAAGACAAGTAAACACAAAATGGCGCTTTTAAATGAAGGTCTTTATTAACCCCTTAGCGACCTTTGACGCATACGCTGCGTCATGAAAGTCGGTGCCAAAACGACCTATGACGCAGCGTATGCGTCATGGAGGGATCGCGCTCCTGCAGATCGGGTGAAAGGGTTAACTCCAATTTCACCCGATCTCCAGGAACAGGGGGAGTGGTGCTTCAGCCCAGGGGGGGTGGCTTCACCCCCTCGTGGCTACGATCGCTCTGATTGGCTGTTGAAAGTGAAACTGCCAATCAGAGCGATTTGTAATATTTCACCCAAAAAAACGGTGAAATATTACAATCCAGCCATGGCCGATGCTGCAATATCATCGGCCATGGCTGGAAAACCTAATCTGCCCCCACCCCACCCCACCGATCGCCCCCCCGGTGCTCCGTTACGGGGTCCGGTCCCCTCCGTCCGCCTGCCGGCTCCTCCATCCTCCTGCCCGCTCCCCCCGTGCTCCGGTGCCCCCTCCCTGTGCTCCGGTCCCCCCCCCGTGATCCGATCACCCCCCCCTACATACTTACCTGGCCTCCCGGTGTCCGTCCGGCTTCTCCATGGGCGCCGCCATTGTCCAATATGGCGGGCGCCTGCGCACTGCGCCCACAGAGTCTGCCGGCTGGCAGATTCGTTCCAGATCTATTTTGATCACTGCGATATAGCCTATCGCAGTGATCAAAATAAAAAAAAAGTAAATGACCCCCCCCCCCTTTATCACCCCCATAGGGAGAATAATAAAAATAAATAAAATATATATTTTTTTTTTTCTGCTAGGGTTAGGGTTAGAACTAGGGTTAGAATTAGGGTTAGAATTAGGGGTAGGGTTAGGGGTAGGGTTAGGGCATATGCACACAGTGCAGATTTGGCTGCGAATCCGCAGCGGATTGCCGCGGATCCGCAGCGGATCGGCCGCGGATCCGCAGCGGATCGGCCGCGGATCCGCAGCGGATCGGCCGCGGATCCGCAGCGGATTGGCCGCTGCGAATTCGTAGCAGTTTTCCATCAGGTTTACAGTACCATGTACACCTATGGAAAACCAAATCTGCTGTGCCCATGGTGCGGAAAATTCCGTGCAGAAACGCTATGTATTTTCCGCAGCATGTCAATTTTGTGCGGATTCCGCAGCGTTTTACACCTGTTCCTCAATAGGAATCCGCAGGTGAAATCCGCACAAAAAAACACTGGAAATCCGCTGTAAATCCGTAGGTAAAACGCAGTGCCTTTTACCTGCGGATTTTTCAAAAATGGTGCGGAAAAATCTCACACGAATCCGCAAAGTGGGCACATAGCCTTAGGGTTAGGGTTGGAATTAGAGTTAGGGTACCTGTCTCACAGTGGCACTTTTGTCGCTACGACGGTACGATCCGTGACGTTCCAGCGATATCCATATGATATCGCTGTGTCTGACACGCAGCAGCGATCAGGGACCCTGCTGAGAATCGTACGTCGTAGCAGATCGTTTGGAACTTTCTTTCGTCGCTGGATCTCCCGCTGTCATCGCTGGATCGTTGTGTGTGACAGCGATCCAGCGATGTGTTCACTTGTAACCAGGGTAAACATCGGGTTACTAAGCGCAGGGCCGCGCTTAGTAACCCGATGTTTACCGTGGTTACCAGCGTAAAAGTAAAAAAAAAACAAAAAAACGTACATACTCACATTTCGGTGTCCTTCAGGTCCCTTGCCGTCTGCTTCCCGCTCTGACTGTCTGCCGGCCGGAAAGTGAGAGCACAGCACAGCAGTGACGTCACCGCTGCGTTCTGCTCTCACTGTACGGCGGCACTCAGTCAGAGCGGGAAGCAGACGGCAAGGGACCTGAAGGACACCGAAATGTGAGTATGTACGTTTTTTTTTTTTTACTTTTACGCTGGTAACCACGGTAAACATCGGGTTACTAAGCGCGGCCCTGCGCTTAGTAACCCGATGTTTACCCTGGTTACCCGGGACCTTGGCATCGTTGGTCGCTGGAGAGCGGTCTGTGTGACAGCTCCCCAGCGACCACACAATGACTTTCCAACGATCACAGCCAGGTCGTATCGCTGGTCGTGATCGTTGGTAAATCGTTATGTGAGACGGTACCCTTAGGGTTGGAATTAGGGCTAGGGTTGGAAATAGGGTTAAGATTAGGCTTGTGGTTAGGGTTAAGGATAGGGTTAGGGTTGTGTTGGGGTTACAGTTGTGGGTAGGGTTGGAATTAGGGTTAGGATTAGGGTTGGATTTAGGGTTACGGGTGTGTTGCGGTTAGGGTTGTGGTTAGGGGTGTGTTGGGGTTAGGGTTGTGATTAGGGTTATGGCTACAGTTGGGATTAGGGTTAGGGGTGTGTTGGGGTTAGTGTTGAAGTTAGAATTGAGGGGTTTCCACTGTTTAGGCACATCAGGGGTCTCCAAACGCAACATGGCGCCACCATTGATTCCAGCCAATCTTGCGTTCAAAAAGTCAAATGGTGTGCCCTCCCTTCCAAGCCCCGACGTGCGCCCAAACAGTGGTTTACCCCCACATATGGGATACCAGCGTACTCAGGACAAACTGGGCAACAACTATTGGGGTCCAATTTCTCCTGTTACCCTTGCAAAAATAAAAAATTACTTGCTAAAACATAATTTTGAGGAAAGAACAATTATTTTTTATTTTCACGGCTCTACGTTATAAACTTATGTGAAACACTTGGGGGTTGAAAGTGCTCACCACACATCTAGATAAGATCCTTTTGGGGTCTAGTTTCCAAAATGGGGTCAATTGTGGGTTTTTTCTACTGTTTAGGCACATCAGGGGCTCTGCAAATGCAATGTGACGCCCGCAGACCATTCCATCAAAGTCTGCATTTCAAATGTCACTACTTCCCTTCCGACCCCTGACGTGCGCCCAAACAGTGGTTTACCCCCACATATGAGGTATCAGCGTACTCACAACAAACTGGGCAACAAATATTGGGGTCCAATTTCTCCTGTTACCCTTGTGAAAATAAACAATTGCTTGCTAAAACATCTTTTTTGAGGAAAGAAAAATTATTTTTTATTTTCACGGCTCTGCGTTGTAAACTTCTGTGAAGCACTTGGGGGTTGAACGTGCTCACCACACATCTAGATAAGTTCCTTGGGGGGTCTAGTTTCCAAAATGGGGTCACTTGTGGGGGGTTTCTACTGTTTAGGCACATCAGGGGCTCTGCAAACGTAACATGATTCCCGCAGACCATTCCATCAAAGTCTGCATTCCAAATCGTCACTACTTCCCTTCCGAGCCCCGCCATGTGCCCAAACAGTGGTTTACCCCCACATATGGGGTATCAGCGTACTCAGGAGAAACTGGACAACAACTTTAGGGGTCAAATTTTTCCTGTTACCCTTGGGAAAATTAAAAAATTCTGGGCTAAAAAAATATTTTTGAGGAAAGAAAACACATTTTTTATTTTCACGGCTCTGCGTTATAAACTTCTGTGAAGCACTTGGGGGTTCAAAGTGCTCACCACACATCTAGATAAGTTCCCTTGGGGGTCTAGTTTTCAAAGTGGGGTCAATTGTGGGGAGTTCCTACTGTTTAGGCACATCAGGGGCTCTGCAAACACAACGTGACGCCCGCAGAGCATTCCATTAAAGTCTGCATTTCAAAACGTCACTACTTCCCTTCCGCTCCCCGACGTGTGCCAAAACAGTGGTTTACCCCCACATATGGGGTATCAGCGTACTCAGGAGAAACTGCACAACAACTTTTGGGGTCCAATTTCTCCTGTTACCCTTGGGAAAATAAAAAATTGTGGGTTAAAAAATCATTTTTGAGGAAAGAAAAATAATTTTTTATTTTCATGGCTCGGCGTTATAAACTTCTGTGAAGCACTTGAGGGTTCAAAGTGCTCACCACACATCTAGATTAGTTCCTTGGGAGGTCTAGTTTCCAAAATGGGGTCACTTGTGCGGGAGCTCCAATGTTTAGGCACACAGGGGCTCTCCAAACGCGACATGGTGTCCGCTAATGATTGAAGCTAATTTTCCATTCAAAAAGCCAAATGGCGTGCCTTCCCTTCCAAGCCCTGCCGTGCGCCCAAACAGTGGTTTACCCCCACATATGAGGTATCATCGTACTCAGGACAAACTGGAAAACAATATTTGGGGTCCAATTTTTCCTATTATCCTTGGGAAAATAAAAAACTCCGGGCTAAAAATCATTTTTGAGGAAAGAAAAATATTTTTTTATTTTCATGGCTCTGCGTTATAAACTTCTGTGAAGCACCTGGGGGTTATAAGTGCTCACTATGCATCTAGATAAGTTCCTTGGGGGGTCTAGTTTCCAAAATGGGGTCACTTGTAGGGGAGCTCCAATGTTTAGGCACACAGGGCTCTCCGAACGCAACATGGTGTCCACTAACGTTTGGAGCTAATTTTCCACTGAAAAAGTCAAATGGCGCGCCTTCCCTTCCGAGCCTTGCCGTGCACCCAAACAGTGGTTTACCCCCACATATGAGGTATCGGCGTACTCAGGAGAAATTGCCCAACACATTTTAGGATCCATTTTATCCTGTTGCCCATGTGAAAATGAAAAAATTGAGGCAAAAACAAATTTTGTGTGAAAAAAAAGTACTTTTTCATTTTTACGGATCAATTTGTGAAGCACCTGAGGGTTTAAAGTGCTCACTATGCATCTAGATAAGTTCCTTGGGGGGTCTAGTTTCCAAAATGGGGTCACTTGTGGGGGAGCTCCAATGTTTAGGCACACAGGGGCTCTCCAAACCTGACATGGTGTCCGCTAACGATGGAGATAATTTTTCATTCAAAAAGTCAAATGGCGCTCCTTCCCTTCCGAGCCTTACCATGTGCCCAAACAGTAGTTTACCCCCACATATGAGGTATTGTCGTACTCAGGAGAAATTGCCCAACAAATTTTAGGATCCATTTTATTCTGTTGCCCATGTGAAAATGAAAAAATTGAGGCTAAAAGAAAATTTGTGTGAAAAAAAAGTACTTTTTCATTTTTACGGATTAATTTGTGAAGCACCTGGGGCTTTAAAGTGCTCACTATGCTTCTAGATAAGTTCCTTGGGGGGTCTAGTTTCCAAAATGGGGTCACTTGTGGGGGAGCTCCAATGTTTAGGCACACGGGGGCTCTCCAAACGCGACATGGTGTCCGCTAAAGATTGGAGCCAATTTTTCATTCAAAAAGTCAAATGGCGCTCCTTCCCTTCCGAGCCCTGCCGTGCGCCCAAACAGTGGTTTACCCCCACATATGAGGCATCAGCGTACTCAGGACAAATTGGACAACAACATTCGTGGTCCAGTTTCTCCTTTTACCCTTGGGAAAATAAAAAAATTGTTGCGAAAAGATCATTTTTGTGACTAAAAAGTTAAATGTTAATTTTTCCCCTCCTTGTTGCTTCTGCTGCTGTGAAACACCTGAAGGGTTAATACACTTCTTGAATGTGGTTTTGAGCACCTTGAGGGGTGCAGTTTTTAGAATGGTGTCACTTTTGGGTATTTTCAGCCATATAGAACCCTCAAACTGACTTCAAATGTGAGGTGGTCCCTAAAAAAAATGGTTTTGTAAATTTTGTTGTAAAAATGAGAAATCACTGGTCAAATTTTAACCCTTATAACTTCCTAGCAAAAAAAAAATTTCTTTCCAAAATTGTGCTGATGTAAAGTAGACATGTGGGAAATGTTATTTATTAACTATTTTGTGTCACATAGCTCTCTGGTTTAACAGAATAAAAATTCAAAATGTGAAAATTGCAAAATTTTCAAAATTTTCGCCAAATTTCCGTTTTTTTCACAAATAAACTCAGAAATTATCGACCTAAATTTACCACTAACATGAAGCCCAATATGTCACGAAAAAACAATCTCAGAACCGCAAGGATCCATTGAAGCGTTCCTGAGTTATTACCTCATAAAGGGACACTGGTCAGAATTGCAAAAAACGGCAAGGTCATTAAGGCCAAAATAGGCTGGGTCATGAAGGGGTTAAGGGAAAAAGAAACCCAAACCTACAGGGTCCTGTGTGAAAAAGTGACACCCCCCCCTTAAAACATAAGTTAACTGTGGTTTATCACATCTTTGGGAAGCAAAGTAAAATTTTCCTAGCCACACCCAGGTCTGATTACTGCCACACCTGTTCTCAACTGAGAAATCACTTAAATAGGACCTGCCTGACAAAGTGAAGTAGACCAAATGTTGCTCAAAAGCTAGACATCATGCCGCAATCCAAAGAAATTCTGGAGCAAATGATAAACAAAGGAATTGAAATCTATCAGTCTAGAAAAGGTTATAAAGCCATTTCTAAAGTTTTGGGACTCCAAAAAAACCACTGTGAGAGCCATTATCCACAAATGGCGTCAGCATGGAACAGTGGTGAAGCTTCCCAGGAGAGGCCAGCCGACCAAAATTACCCTAAGAGTGCAGCAACGACTCACCCAAGAGGCCACAAAAAACCCACAACAACATCTAAAGAACTGCAGGCCTCACTTGCCTCAGTGTTCATGACTCCACCATAAGAAAGAGACTGGGCAAAAATGGCCTGCATAGCAGAGTTCCAAGACAAAAACCACTGCTGAGCAAACATAAAGGCTTGTTTTAGTTTTGACAGAACATTTCTGGATGATGCTCAAGACTTTTGGGAGAATACTGTGGACAGATAAGACAAAATTTGACATTTTTGGAATCTGTATGTCCCATTACATCTGATGTAGAAGTAACAAAGCATTTCAGAAAAGGAACATTATGCCAACAGTAAAATATATTGGTGGCAGTGTGATGGTATGAGGCTGATTTGCTGCTTCAGAACCTGGAAGACTTGCTGTGTTAAATGGAAGCATGAATTCTGCTGTCCACCAAAAAATCCTGAAGGAGAATGTCCGGCCATCTATTCGTGACCTCAAGCTGAAGCACACTTGGATTACGCAGTAGGACATTGATCCAAAACACACCAGCAAGTCCACCTCTGAATGGCTTAAGAAAAACAAAATTAAGACTTTGGAGTGGCCTAGTCAGAGTCCTGAGCTTAATCCAACTGAGATTTAAAAAAGCGTTTCATGCTCCAAAACCCTCCAGTGTCACTGAATTACAACAATTCTGCAAAGCTGAGTGGGCCAAAATTCCTCCAGAGCGTTGTAAAAGACTTATTGTCAGCTATCGCAAATGCTTGATTGCAGTTGTTGCTGCTAAGGGTGGCCCAATCAGTTTTTAGGTTAGGGGCAATCACTTTTTCACACAGGGACCTGTAGGTTGGGATAAAAAACTGCATTTTGTGTTTGCTTCTGTTATCTTAGTCTAATATTTAAATTTGTTTGGTGATCTGAAACATTTAAGAGTTTCAAACATGCAAAAGAATAGGAAGTCAGAAAGGGGTTAAACACTTTTTCACATCACTGTATATACAGTATATTGTTATGTTTTACATTTTAAAAATTAAAAAAAGGAAAAATAGACCGATGCAAATGTTTGGAGATTTCTATACTCAGGTAACTTTGACCATGGTTTCAGATCTTAATTAGCCTGTTAGGGTTATGGTTTGTTCACTATCATCGTTAGGAAAGTCCAGGTGATGCAAATTTACCAGTTTTACAAATACCCAGCCTACTCTAACCATGTGTCAAAAAACAGCAGCCATGAGTTCTTCCAAGCAGCTGGCAGCACTCTGAAAATTAAAATGGTGGAGGTCTAAAAAGCAGTAGAAGGTTGTAAGAAAATAGGAAAGCGTTTTCAAGTTGCCCTTTCCTCAGTTTGAAATGTAATTAAGAAATGGCAGTTAACAGGAACAGTGGAGGTCAAGATAAGGTCTGGAAGACCAAGCAAAATTTCAGTGAGAGCTGCTCATAGGATTGCTAGAAAGGCAAATCAGATCCCCTGTTTGACTGCAAAAGACCTTCAGAAAGATTTAGCAGACTCTGGAGTTGTGGTACATTGTTCTACTGTTCAGAGACACCTGCACAAACATGGCTTTCATGGCAGAGTCATTAGAAGAAAACCTCTCCTGTGTCCTTACCATTAAATTCAACATCAGAAGTCTGCCAAAGATCATCTACATAAGCCTGCAACAAGCCCTGTGGACTGATGAGGTTAAAAATAGAATTCTTTGGCCACAATGATCATATGTATGGCCCAGTTCACCCTGAAACACCAGCGCTGACTAGTAGAAGATCTGAACGAGGCTCCATAGGCTTACACCCCAGTGTGTATCAAAGTCGGAATAGACAACATGTGACTGAGAAGACAGGAGCAGCTCTGGAAACTGAGGAAGATGGCTATTAGTGAATATATTAATGCACTTACAGTACATTGCATATACATTTACACATGTTTAAGCAATAAAAAGGTTTGTGAGAGAGCTTCTTTAACTTTCTTGTTTTCATTCATTGATCATGTCTCATTTTATAATTAAAGTCCAATCACACTTAATATGGAAAAAATATTTTTACCTTTGCTTTTGGTTACATTTATTTAATAAAAATTGGACTAAGTTTCTGTCTGCAATCTTCATTTTTTCATTTATTTTCAGATCTCTTTGATATGCAGCTTGCATCCTGATTCAAATTTCATATCTTTCTCTTGTGGAAGTGTCACTCCTCGTAATGCAGGTTGGACGTGAGCTGTGTCTATATTCAGGGTGCTACTGTCTTCACTTGCTATCATAAATCAGCACAGCTCCAATACTGTTCTTTCCTCCCCATGTCCTTTCTGCATAGTTTTAGACTGTTTTCCCTGCTTTCCCTAAAATACTTTCTCGCATGTCCACTGCAGATCTGTGTACATTGCCATCTCCCTTCCTTCTGCTATCTCTAACACTAAAAGGATGAGGATGGAAGAAGAGAGTTTTTAAGAGCTCCCCTGTCAGATTTGAAACATTTTTGCAAAAACACTAAATAAAGTAGTTTTTGTTTTTCATTTAAGAATGCAAAAGGACAATAAAAAAAATTCTATACAAAGGTTGACATAACTTTTAAAGTTGAGAAAAAAAAATAAAATAGTCTGTGCTTCTCAGATCAGCCATGACCCTTCCTTCTCCTTGTTATCCTTTATCTATATTAAATTGATATAGAAATCTGGATAGCTTTGTTAATGTGTTTTATTACTTATTCTTATATACACCAGAAATGTCCCTTTAAGAAATGGTTCCTATGAATCATTTAAAATGATATTTCACTTGATCAGAGGTTCCATGCGGCTGAGTTACACGTCCTCATGTGGTCTATACTTAGAAAATTCTGTGGTCTAAGGAATTCAGTTTAATTTCCTTGAGAATTAGCCCGAGAGTCATTCAGAGAACACATCATATTACTCTGATGCTGTATGAACGGACAGAATAAACATGTCACTGCGTTCATAATTCCAGTGACCCACAGTCTGCAGCAGAAAAGGCTGGAAAACGGAAAATAAATGATTTACATAAATGATCTTACACGATATCAGAAACACCAGGGATTTTCTCATGAAATCGTCACGTTTCCTATTGCATTACTGAAATGTATTCTTACATATTTCTTTTTCTGAAGTTCTGCAATATTTTGAGTGAGAAGTGTTATTTCCATTTGAGACACTGATAACATGTCTACAGGATGTGGTATAAATGTTCGACAGATCTTAAGAGAAGGATCCCAGTCTACTCATTTCTGTGGTCTCTATTATTTCTTTTTATGCTATTGCTGAGGAATTGGGGTATTATTGCCTTCATGCTGCTCAGCAGCTCCATTGTGAATTACATTTATTTAATTAAATTATTTTCCCACTTACTAGCTACTTTTACTTTTTTTTGCCTTCAATTAGTTAATATTAATGGCTTTTCATAGCGCATACCTGCGTTTTATTAAAATAAAAGCTTTTTTTCAATATATTATTTTGTCCTAGGTGACTTTATTGCCTTTGTGAATAAGCATTGTGTCCAGTATATGCACATCTATCTCATTTATGTCTATTGCCCTCATTGTTTTTAAATAATGTGTTATGTTTTTATTGTGAGCCAAATTATTACAAATAAACAATTATTTTTTGTCAATATAATTTGTGTTTCTGAACATTTTATTTGGTATTGTGCTGTTACTTAGTCTATGATCTAGAAGTTCACCCAGATCCTTCTCTACAAGTGACTCTCCTAGTTTTACTCTTCCTTGGACATATGAACCTTATCTGCCAAGTGGATGCCCAAACACTCAGCTTATCCAAGCCTGCTTGTAACTTACATTTAGGACCATAAATATTCAGACAGTGACAAAATTTTCGTGATTTCAGCTCTGCCGGCCACTATTTTTTATTTTAAATGAAACAACTGAGATGCAATTGAAGTGGAGACTTTCAGGCTTAATTAAAGAGGTTGAACAAAAATATCCTGTGAAACATTTAGGAATTGCAACCATTTTTCAACAACGACTCCTCATTTAAGGGGCTCAAAAGTAATTGGACAAATTAACTTTAAAATAATAAAATGTTCATTTTTAATACTTTTAGAGAATCCTTTGCAGGCAATAACTGCCTAATCTCTGGAAGCCATGGATGTTACCAAATACTGGGCTTCCTCCTTTGTGATGCTTTGATAGGCTTTTACTGCAGTGACTTGAGTTGGTTCTTGTTTATGGGTCGTTCTGTCTTAAGTTTTGTCTTAAGCATGTGAAATGCTGCTCGATGTGGCTGAGATCTGTTGATTGACTCGAAGATTGCAAAATATTCCACTTCCTTGACTACTTACGGTAGGTGCTTTCGCAGTATGTTTTGTGTCATTGTTCTTCTATAATGTCCAATAAACCTTGTTATATTTGATAGAATTTGAGCAGACAGTATTGTCCTGTACACTTCAGAACTCATCCTGCTTCTGTCTACAGTCACATCATCTATAGACACTAGTGTCTCAGCACCCTTGGAAGCCATGCATGCCCATGTCCATCACACTGCCACCACCATGTTTTACAGAGGATGTGGTGTGCTTTGGATTGTGAGGCGTTGCAAGCCTTCTCCATACTTTAAAGCTTCTTCCCATCATTATGGAACAGGTTGATCATAGCTTCATCTGTCCTAAGAATGCTTTCCCAGAAGTCTGCTAACTTCTTTAAATATTTTTTGGCAAAGTCTAATCTAATCTAGTCTTTCTATTTTAAGGCTGATTGATGGTTTGCACCTTGTGGTGAACTCTCTGTATTTGCTCCTATGAAGTCTTCTCTTTATGGTCTATTTAGATGCCAAAAACCTACTTCCTGGAGAGTGTTCTTCACTTGAAAGGCACCATAGATGTCAGCGCTATTACCATATATATAGAAGATATAAGCCTCTTACTTTATGTCTCTCTATATACAGCACCAGGAACACCTGTTTATACATGTTATGACTTATGCTTATTCATGTTTTTCCAGGTTCTCACCTTAGAATCACTATTATCTGCTGTGTAGACCTTCACTCATGCTTCTATCAAGTACCCTGCAAGGTGTCTTGTTTTGTCTCTATTCTTCTGGTAGAAGTAGAGACCATGTATCCTTCACCTTTTTACTCTTTTTTTATTCTTTTCTTTTGTTTACTCATTTTTCACCCCGAGTACACCGAAGTGTGTACATTGTCTATACTTGTATCACAATTATTACATCCCTTAATGATTAACAGAGCACGGATTGGACCTCCACTGGAACTACCATAGCTCACGGAGCACTAACGGATAGAATCTTCCTGGACATTTACCTACTTAAATAGCTTAAACAGATTAATATAAATATATTATATGACGATTTATAAGTTTTTGTCTATTACGCATCATGTGACATTTCGTGTCTTCTAATTTTTATTATTTTGTGTACTTTTAGTTAATGTTAAAGAAAATTCTGATGAAGGTCCTCTGTGGGACCGAAAACATTCATAATCAATTTTTTGTCTGGATGCACAAATAAAAGGAAGCTCTATTTTCCCATACATTGAGTGCCAAGTTCCTTTACTACAGATCTACGGGTTGGATACCTTACATGAGCACCAATAGCACCTTTTCTACAGAGTGCAGTGTTCTTTCCTATTAAGAAAAAATTCTGTGTCGTCACATTCCCCGCCATCTTAATTAGCCAGACGTGATAGGATTCTGATCATCCTTCTCCATTTATCCAGGACAGTCGATCACCATGTCTTTGAGCACTGACACAAATGTATGACTTCTCACCTTCATGAGAACAAAACTTTGTATCATCCTGTTTTCTCAGAGCATATTCCATGCCTTCCTTAAGAATAAATTCCATACGTAATTGATGAGAACTGACTCGTATCCATTGCGCCCACACATGGCGTCCTCCGCATCCCGTGGTTCCTGGATTAAATCCGATTGAGTCTTGGTGGCCTGGTATTCAATCTGTCAAAGCTGGCACAGTTCCTGTAGTTGCAATTTCTTGTTGCAGCTATACATCCACTCTGGTCCTCCTCCCAAGGCAGAGCGGGTGGGAATGGACATAGTGGCATCCGAAACCTGCTGTGTATGCCTCACCTATAGTCTGCTGGGTCTGTCTTTATGCCTCCCTCGTAGTGGAGCCCTGAACGGTGTCTGAGAACACCAGTCTCCTGCAGATCCCCGGATCTGCCAGGCTGAACAGTATCCCACTGCTGCCACCAAAATGTGGAGACTAGGGGGTCAGCGGGTGCTCTAGTCCGCTGGCTCGAGACCACATAGATCAGAGCTCATCTTGTTCTTCTTTACCATGGGTGTAATACTACTGAGTCATAACAGATTCTCTGTTATTACATATGTCTTCTTTTTTTGCAGCCTAATGATGCTTCACTTCCATTGAGAGCTCCTTTGACCGCATGTTGTGGGTTCAGAGCAGCAGCTTCCAAATGCAAGTGCCCCCCTTGGAATCAGCTCCATACCTTTACCTGCTTAAGTAATGATGGATTAAAGAGGGAAAAGCCCGCTTAGCCCAATAAAGAGCTTTTGATATAATTGTCCAATTACTGCTGGTCCCTTGAAAAAGAAAAGAAGTAGCTACATATTAAAAAGATGTAATTCCTAAACCCTTACTCCAACTACAATGTTAATACCCTCAAATTAAAGCTGAGAGTCTGCACTTTATGCCCATATTGTTTATATCATTTTATCTTGAATATGTTTTGGTAAACTGCTAGAATGTTAAAACTTTTCACTGTCCAAATATTTCTGTACGAACATTTTCCATACTCTGCACTATATTACATAGCTTAGTGTCATCGGCAAAAATAGGAACAATACTATTAGTCCTGTCTTCGATTTTATTACTAGTGCTACTATATCTACAGTTTTAGATGAGTCATTGCCATACAGAAGGACAATAATGTAGCATATATACTTTTTGTGCACAGCTTTACCGTGTGCATGATGCCTAAGTTTACATGCACTGAGAACTTATTCACTGCTGATTGTCTACAAAAATCTGCACCATTTGTGTGGATTTCACACATGTCCACGCCATGTGAACATACCTTGAAAACTACAATTTGAAAAGGAAATATAAACCATGATCTGGAATATAATATGGCAGTAACAGTAGCACATGTCAAACATCCATATTTGTATAACTGGAGATTTTGCATTGGCATCCAAGAAAACAGCACATTACAACATCACCACTAGGTTTTAATTATGATCAACCATTTTCTGAATTGCTTGAAATTGAAGGAATGGAAGATGAGTCATTGTCGGCATTGAAATATATTCTTACAAAATACAGAATTACAGCAGTTAATTAAATTATTTGCTGCTGGTATAAACAGAAAATACTTTAAGGATAATGTCATATAAGTGACTAATATTCTAATGTGTGTTAAATATATATATATTTTTTTTTATTATTATTTTTATTTATTTTAAGCACCATTAATTCTAGGGTGGCCTGTATGTGAAAAAGGTTTAAAATGGATCTTCCATCAGATATCACAATACAAACTGCATGCGTTATCTAGACCTCTTAAACCGGATGAGGCTGGGGTACTTACTTTGAAAATGTATGTGAGAATGACCGCATAATGATTTTTAAAATTTTGCTTGTATAACATTAAAATTAGCATTTTCAGTCCAGTCCAACAAGAGTTAATTTTAATATCTAGTAGTAAAACTTTCGAAAACGATTATACAGTCATTAAGACATGAATTTTCAAATTGAATAAACCAGCCTCTACAGGTCTCAGAAATCTATTCATCAATATATTCAGTTTAGATTTTGAAATTAGGTGACAGATCTGAGTTGTCCCCAATTGGAAACATTTTTTTTTTTTCAAATAAATGCATGTATGTGGGGCTTAAAACAATTTTGGCAATTGGGTTTCATTAAAAATGTTGTTCTTTTTGGGTTTTACGGACTTTAATGTGGTCTATGGCCATAGATCAGCTTAAAGAAGCTCAGAAAGACAGCTCAAAAGTTGCAAACTCCCCAACAGACCATCAGAACTGGCTGACTGACTCTCAGTTCACTCATTCAGCTGCTAGCAATATATTACACTATAGAGGGCAGATGGTGCAAAATGTTTAATGAAAGATCAATTGAAAAAAATATTTTGGACCCAATTATTTACTCTTAAGTTTTCTTTTTTTTTTTTACTTATCTCAATTGTGGACAACCCCCAGTCCCAAACCACCCATAGACTTTAAACAACCAGTCGGTCCGCACTTCACTCCACTCTGACATTTTAAAACATCAGTGCAAAGTAAACTGCTTGCACATGAGCAGCAGTGAGCAGCTGGGCTATACTCCCCACTGACAAGGCAGTGCCTTTTTGATCGTTGTATACACAGCACTAAACAAACGTTGTGTATATAATATAGGATGCATTGTCAGCGCTTCATCCTCCAGACCCAGTGATCATTTGATCACTAGAAGTAGAGAGAGAGCAGGAACTGCTGGCTCCTAGGAGACTCAGTAAACTGCTATGCAAGCAGGATGCTGCATTTTCTCTGTAACTGGGGCTAATATACCAGCAGTTACAGAGAATGTCACAGTATGTGAAATAATTGAAAAAATGAATAAAAAAGTAAGAAATAAAGACACTGCAATTCCAATTTGTTGTTTCTAGCCTTGCAAAAAAAATAAATAAGGCTAAGTGCACACGTTGCAGAATTGCCGCGGAAATTTCCGCGGCAATTCTGCAACTCCTGCCGCGGGTATATCGCATGTGGAATTGGCATGCATATTCCCACAGAAAACTAGCGTTTTGCAAGCATAATTAGCTTGCAGAATGCTAGCGTTTTCCAAGCGATCTGTAGCATCGCTTGGAAAACTGATTGACAGGTTGGTCACACTTGTCAAACATAGTGTTTGACAAATGTGACCAACTTTTTACTATTGATGCAACCTATGCCGCATCAATAGTAAAAGATAGGATGTTAAAAATAATAATTAAAAAAAAATGGTTGTACTCACCTTCCGCAAACAGCCCATCTCCTCAGCGGCTTCCGTTCCTATAGATGGTGTGTGTGCAGGACCTTCGATTGACGTCGTGGTCATGTGACCGCGACGTTATCGTGGTCATGTGACCACGACGTCATCGCAGGTCCTTCACACACACCATCTATAGGAACGGAAGCGGCCACGTGCACCGCTGAGAGGCGGGAAGACTCCGGGGCCATCAGAGGGTGAGTATATCACGATTTTTTAACAATTATATGGTGCCCAGTCCGTGGAGGAGAGTCTCCTCTCTTCCACCCTGGGTACCAACCGCACATGATCTGCTTACTTCCCGCATGGTGGGCACAGCCCCGTGCGGGAAGTAAGCAGATCAATGCATTCCTAGGTGTGCGGAATCCCCGCGATTACGCAAATTTAATGAACATGCTGTGTTTTTTTCTGGAATGCGATTCCGCTCAGGAAAAAAAATGCAGCATGTGCACAAAAAATGTGGAATGCATTCTATTACATAGGATGCTTAATGTTAGCGTTTTTTTGCGGTTTTATAGCATTTTTATAGCGAAAAAACGCGGAAAAAAATGCGAAAAATCTGCTACGTGTGCACACAGCCTAACATGTGCACTATATAAAAGTAACTTCAACTTAAGGGGTAGCGCAGTTTTTAATGTTTTCAGCAGTCCGTTGTAATAATAAAATTAAAACTAAAAACGTGTGAAAAATAAACAAGCATTTTCTTCTTTTCTTTACATTTTTCCCTGACATCAGCAAAAAAAAAATCAAATATCTAAACAGGACATGAGGGAGGAATAATTATTTAACCAACCGTAGGTGTGAATGTAGTCTTGCACCCAGTTAAAATGGCGCTGTAGATTATAAGAAAGATTCGTGTTAGTCAGGTTTTATATGACTATTGTTTGTCCAGTCAGCATCGTCCGACAGGACATGTGTTCAGGACTTCCTTAACGCAAATGTGCTACATACCATATGGCTAGGAGTGTGGGTCCTTATAGGTGCAACAAGTTCGCGCTGGTTGCATTGAGGAGCAGAGAGTAAGGAAGCCCCAAAACATCGGATAAAACTCGAATAAAATGGCAATGTTCAACCATAATGAACAAATGTTGGCTCGTTTTGGGAAACAAACGATCCCTCACTAGAACAGGTGACTTCATTCCCAATTCTTCCTCACTACTTGGAGAGTGAATAGAGTGGCATGGTATAATATATCATGAAATGAGATAAGTTGCTGCGTTTGCTCATTCATTTGTATAATATTTTTATTATATTTGAAGATGTATATTTTAACTTATTTTTTTTACCGCACTGTAATGTGTCACAAGCAATACAAATATAATACTAATATTAATAAGAATTGACTCCTTAATGGGCTCTGTATAGAGATTCTAATTAACCATTTTCCAGGACAAACAAACATTGGCCTTTCCATACAGAAATCAATCATGTAAACCGCACACATTATTAAAGTAAACACCAAAAAAAACAGGCACAGATTATTAAAGCATTGTGAAGAGCACCATGGTTTTTGTCATTTCCTCATTAAGTTGACTAAAGATTATCAAGAAGAATTCAATCAAATATATTAAATAATAATTGTTACAATACGGAGTTAAAATTGAACAGTCTTCAAATGAAACCAATTTGATACAATGTTTACACAAAGCAAATACAAAGGGGAAATTAAACATAATTGTGCCCTATTACGTTTCTTCATTGCAAGTAAGAATTAATAGATAAGGCTAGTTTCACACTAGCGTTAACTGCATTACGTCGCAAATCCGTTTTTTTGCCGAAAAAACGGATGCGTCAAAAAAGTGAAAAACGGTGACAAACGTATGCCACGCATCCAGCATTTCGACGGATCCGTCGCAAATCCGCTAAACGTTTCCGTCGAAAATACTGGATGCGTTATATACGTTGCATACGTTTTACCATCCGTTGCATCCGTTTTTCCGACGGATCCGTTTTTAAAAGGGGAGGCTCCCAAAATTTGATTGGCTACTGGAAAATTTGAAAAACTATATAGTACTGTATTTACAGCCCATCTTTGTGGGTTTTAGTTTTGTGGCAGCGATGGAAGGTGTTCTTGGGAGGATTGCTAGTTTGGTTACCGACGTTATCTTTGAGACGAATCTCCTGGATATCATAGTGCGGGAGAAGGAGGCGGCAGCGGAAAGGCGTAGGATGCTTCTGCAGCAACGGAGACGGAGGCGACTGTGGATTCATCCGATTAATCAACTACGGATGACCCGGGGTGTCCAGTCCACTCTGTACCTGGAGTTGCGGCACAATCCACACAAATTCCACAACTACGTGCGGATGAGGATTGAACATTTCGATTTTTTGCTTGCAAAACTGGAGGATGTCATCCGAAGACAGGATACAAGGATGAGGCTTGCCATCACACCGGCGGAGCGGCTGATGGTGACCCTGCGGTAAGCCTCTTTTTTTTATTTCATTGCTGATATTGAATGTTATATTACATGCTGCAGAAAATACTGCGCTGGCATATTGCGCACTATTTTCTGCAGCATGTAGTTTTGGTTTTCTTGGCGGACATTCAACTGCTTTATTTAAATGTCATTGCTGATATTGAATGTTAACAGACTGCAGAAAATACTGCGCTGAAATATTGCGTTGCATTTTCTGCAGTTTTTTTTTTTTTTTTTTTGGTTTTTGGGTTTGATGACATGCAACTGTTTTTTTTCTGTCATTGGTCATTTTGAATGTTATATTACATGCTGCAGACAATACTGCGCTGGCATAATGCGCACTATTTTCTGCAGCATGTAATTTTGGTTTTCTTTGCGGACAGTCCACTGCTTTATTTAAATGTCATTGCTGATATTGAATGTTAGATAACAGACTGCAGAAAATACTGCGCTGAAATATTGCGTTGCATTTTCTGCATTTTTTTTTTTTTGTTTGTTTGTTTTTTTTGGGTTTGATGACATGCAACTGTTTTTTTTCTGTCATTGGTCATTTTGAATGTTATATTACATGCTGCAGACAATACTGCGCTGCCATATTGCGCACTATTTTCTGCAGCATGTAATTTGGGTTTTCTTGGCGGACATTCCACTGTTTTTTTACACCGGTTTCATGCTGGTTTTATTGGGTGTCCCGTCCTTAAAAAAAAATTAACAGTGCCATATTAAAACTTGTTGGTCTGTGCAATTTTTTCTAACATGTGTTTTTTTTTTTTAAAGTTTCCTAGCTACGGGTGAATCTATGACTTCGCTCCATTATCAGTTCAGGCTGGGCATTTCAACTATCTCTGGAATAGTGAAGGACACATGTCGGGCTGTTTGGACCACTTTGCAACCAGAGTATATCCCCCAACCATCCATGGAAATCTGGTTGCGAAGTGCTGAAGAGTTTCAGCAAATTTGCAATTTCCCTAATTGTGTGGGTGCAGTTGACGGGAAACATATAAGGATTGCGAAACCGGCAGGAACAGGATCGGAGTATTATAATTATAAGAAGTATTTCTCCATCGTCCTTATGGCTATTGCAGACGCCAACTGCAGGTTCCTTGCCGTGGACATAGGAGCGTATGGACGGTCCAACGATTCACAAGTTCTTAAAAACTCTCCGATGGGTCGTTGCCTTTATGGAGAGAGCTACGATTTCCCGCCAGCCAGACCACTGCCAGGAACCAATGACCCAGCCCTGGAATATGTTTTTGTAGGTGATGAAGCCTTTCAACTGTCGCCGCACCTACTGAAACCGTACAGTAGCCGGAACTTAAACCATACCAAGCGGGTCTTTAATTACCGGCTTACTAGAGCACGAAGAGTCGTGGAGTGTTCCTTTGGCATATTGACGGCGAAGTGGCGGGTTCTGCTGACGGCTATCAAGTTGAAAACAACAACTATAGACGAGGTCGTTAAAGCCTGTGTGGTGCTCCACAACTTTGTCCTTTCAAAGGAGCCCGTTTCCTTGGATGATGAAGAGTTGGAGACCACCTTGTGGGACTACCGCAGCAGCTCAGTTCGCTCTACAAGTTCAGTTACAAGGATGAGGGACCAGTTTGCCGATTATTTTGTCTCACCTGTCGGGCGGATCCCGTGGCAAGACATGATTGTGTAACCAGTTTCCCATGTGTTTTGTTTATGTAAAAAATGTGTTTCTGCCCAAAAAAAAAAAAAAAAAAAGGGCCAAAAAGCATGGTTTTCTTGCTAGTAAAACCGTTTTGTTATACCTTTAAAATGTTCGGTGTTTGTTTTTATTAAAACCTTTTTTATTATATTACCTTAATAAATCCAGACACACACACAGAGTAGAATTTTATATTCAGAATTTTATTTTAACTCTTTTTTTTTTTTTTTGCCAACAAAAAATATTTTTTTTTAATATCAAATTTGTTTTTGGAAGATTTTGCAAAAAAAAACTAAACATCGTATTTACAAATCTTGAAACTGTTGGGTGGAGATATGAGAGGAGGAGGGGCAGGAAGGTTGGACCACGTCGATAGGTGGGGAAACCCTACTTGTTTGGGGTGCAGTGGAAGGGGGGGGTAAACCAAGAGGCTGACCAGAGGGGGGTGGTGTTGGGGTAGGGGGAAGAGAAAAGTTGAGTAAGGAAAACATTGGGGAAGTAATTTGGTCTGGGGGCCGGGATTGTTGTGGGGACTGGGTTGGGTATTGTGACTGGGTAGGGTAGTGGGACTGGGTTTGGTAATGGTGCTGGTGTGGGTATTGGGGCTGGGTTTGGTAATGCTGGGTATGGTGTGGAATTGGAGTGGAGGTGTGGCGAGGTGTGTGGGTAGACTCGTTAACGGCCTGCAGTAGAGCATTATGGCAGGTATTCCTTACCCGCATCTGTTGCTCAAAAGATAGTTTCTCCATGGTCCTGAGCATGGAGTTAAAAAAAATATTGGCCGGATCGGGACTTACAGCTGAATGCAGCCTATCCAAGCGACTGCTGGTTTCACGGCTTGTTTCACTGATGCGTGACTGCACCATGTTGAAACCAGCAGTCACTTGCTCTCCCAAAATTTTGAAAGAGCCTTGGAAGGATGCATTCAGGTGCAAGAACTCAGGAGCATAGCTCTTTTCCTGACCCCTCTGTCGCTGCCGCCACGAACCTAATGGTGGTGTTGAGGTGGCAGGATCAGAGGGGTGGGGTAAAGGAAACGCTATCTGTTCAGCATCAGATGCGAGCAATGAAGGCTGCAATAATGCTCCACTGCTTGGGACGGATGAAGTGGAGGGGACAGAGGGGTCAGAGGAGGGGTCAGAGGAGGGGACAGAGGTGTGGGGCCTACCGACGTGGCCCTCAGTGGCGGACTCAGGAGGGATCGCTCCAGAGGGCGCAGAGGAAGATGCAGGCGCCCGGTGGCTGGAGAAGGTGCTGTGAAAGAAAAAACAAATGAAATTAATACATTGGAATGAAAAAGCCCTGACTGAAAGCAAACTAAGTAGACAGGTTAACATGGTTATTAGTGGGCTGTAGAATACTTACACTCTGCTTAGCATTGTTCGCCTCAGGAAGGAGAGGGCCTGGCCATATTTATATTTGCTCCTCTTCCTTCCTGCAGAGCCACTCGGGGCCTTCATCTCATCATTGAATTCCCTCTTAAAGCGATCCCTCAGTGACCGCCACCGCTTCCTAATCTTTCCAACTGTGAAGACAAGAATCAAAAGAAAAAAACAAAAATTGGTAAATGCAATACATTACAGTCAGCTCAAAACATCACTGGAAAGTGAATACTTACCTAGTTTGCTCTGCTGCTGAGGATGAAGGCTCTCCCGCCTTGGAAACAGGTTGCGACACACTTCGTCCCAGAACCGACGGGTGACACTGGTATCGGCATGCCTGCGGTCAGCCATGTTCCACAGCGGCTCCCGCTCGCGAACCTCCTCGATGAGATTCTCGATATCAATGTCGTCATCATCATCATCCTCTTCTGCGGGAGCACGCTGTGAAGCCTGTGCCAAAAAAAAAAAAAAAAGGAAAACAAACAAATTAGTACACTGAAACACTAAAGTACCAATAGAATACCCCTCCCCCCAAAAAAAAAACTCACTGATAGCCGACCGCGGCGACGAGTCCGCCGACTCTGGGATTGTCTGGGAGAACCTTCAGCGGCAGCAGCAGGAGCAGCAGCAGCAGCAGCCTGAAATAAAGGAAACAAATTCTCAGTAATGTAGGCATATATTTTCTGTGTTTAGTTATGTATGAAAATCTGTTTTGTGTATGGTGCAGTGTGATGTGCGAAAAAACTGTTTCCCCACTACTTACACTTGGTTCCTCCTCCACTAGCATCTCTCCACCCGTCTCGCCCCCTTCTGACAGCTCCTCATCTGATTCAGCTTCCTGTTGAAACATAATTTATGCATGTAGTTATCCATAAAAATGTAATTTAAAGAAATTTAAAAAAAAAAAAAAAAGTTTTGTGTTAACTTACCGATACACGCTGTTGCTGTGGAGGAGGGCTGTCAGAAGAGGACATTGTTGCTCAAGCTTGCTGCGGCCCTGGTGTATCTGTAAGTTAAAAAGACACTTGCAATCTGCTCTACACATTGAAGTAGCAGATTTGGGGTCTTCAAAACTTACTTGAAAAGATTGGTGGCTGTGGTCCTGGTTGGTTGGGACTAGAGGCGGCTTGCTGCGACTGTGGTCCTGGTTGGGACTAGAGGCGGCTTGCTGCGGCTGTGGTCCTGGTGTATCTGTAAGTTAAAAAGACACTTGCAATCTGCTCTACACATTGAAGTAGCAGATTTGGGGTCTTCAAAACTTACTTGAAAAGATTGGTGGCTGTGGTCCTGGTTGGTTGGGACTAGAGGCGGCTTGCTGCGACTGTGGTCCTGGTTGGGACTAGAGGCGGCTTGCTGCGGCTGTGGTCCTGGTGTATCTGTAAGTTAAAAAGACACTTGCAATCTGCTCTACACATTGAAGTAGCAGATTTGGGGTCTTCAAAACTTACTTGAAAAGATTGGTGGCTGTGGTCCTGGTTGGTTGGGACTAGAGGCGGCTTGCTGCGACTGTGGTCCTGGTTGGGACTAGAGGCGGCTTGCTGCGGCTGTGGTCCTGGTGTATCTGTAAGTTAAAAAGACACTTGCAATCTGCTCTACACATTGAAGTAGCAGATTTGGGGTCTTCAAAACTTACTTGAAAAGATTGGTGGCTGTGGTCCTGGTTGGTTGGGACTAGAGGCGGCTTGCTGCGACTGTGGTCCTGGTTGGGACTAGAGGCGGCTTGCTGCGGCTGTGGTCCTGGTGTATCTGTAAGTTAAAAAGACACTTGCAATCTGCTCTACACATTGAAGTAGCAGATTTGGGGTCTTCAAAACTTACTTGAAAAGATTGGTGGCTGTGGTCCTGGTTGGTTGGGACTAGAGGCGGCTTGCTGCGACTGTGGTCCTGGTTGGGACTAGAGGCGGCTTGCTGCGGCTGTGGTCCTGGTGTATCTGTAAGTTAAAAAGACACTTGCAATCTGCTCTACACATTGAAGTAGCAGATTTGGGGTCTTCAAAACTTACTTCTAGCACTTTAGCTGTGTCCTGGTGGGCAGCGGCTGTGTCCTGGTGGGCAGCGGTCCTGGTTTATCTGTTAATATGTATAATGGATCTATAGTTAGACCACCCCCTGAACTAGGTAATGCTCAATGATAAACACCCTACTAAAATGATGTCAGAAATGTTCATACAGGTGAACACCAAAACCCCCCCAAAAAGTGGCACGTTATACCATTCATTTCCATGTCCCATAAAATAAATTTTTTTAATTTTAACACCAAGAAAAAATATATTTGACACATTTTATGTGAAAAAAATAACCCCCCCCCAAAAAAAAATAAAAAAATTTACAGGTTAACCTTTATTAAAAAAATTAGCCCTCAACCAACCCTGTATTGCATGTGTAACCATTGGTACATACACCAGTTTTAAATTTACCTTTATGAAATAATACTACGGACATTTTTTTAATAAACATTTTATTATAATTTTTTTTTCACTCTTTTTTTTTTTTTTAAATCACAATTAGGAGCTGACATGCTCTTTATTTTAAATACAAGTACTTCAACTGCAAATGGTTATAACTGTAATTTAAAAAAAATCAACACTTTTATTAAATAGAAAAACCCCACACTCACATTCAAACCACAAGCTGCAGACCGCTAGACTTTTTTAAAAAACACATCAGATTTAAAAAAAAAAAAAAAAAAAACCACATGCTGCACAGACCACTATACAGTCAATACATCAGAAAAAGGCAAATAACCAATTACAGCATGGACAAATGCACATGCCATCAACAAGACGTACCCAAAAAACATGCCTGGTATGTGTCCACATTCAGGATCGCATCAGAATTTGGTCAGGATTTTCCATCAGTATTTGTAAGCCAAAACCAGGAGTGTAAAAATTAGGTAAAGTATAACACGAAAAAAGGCATACTTTTGCTTTTATCACCCACTCCTAGTTTTGGCGTACAAATACTGATGGAAAATCCTGACCACACCCTGATGCAATCCTGC
Source organism: Ranitomeya variabilis (assembly GCF_051348905.1). Classification (NCBI taxonomy): domain Eukaryota; kingdom Metazoa; phylum Chordata; class Amphibia; order Anura; family Dendrobatidae; genus Ranitomeya; species Ranitomeya variabilis. The sequence continues at coordinate 79,598,147 of NC_135234.1, forward strand.
ACATGGACACATACCCTCCCACATGAACAGGCATAAAATTGGCAAAGGCATAATATGGTGCAGGCACATGATACAAAAGCACACAGCCGTACAAAAATACACACATGCACGCACATAGCTTTAGGCAAATACACATATGTACAACAAAGGCAGAAAGGTGAACCCAATCAGAAGACGCATACACACACACACACACACACATACAAAAGGCTGACAATCCTTTGGCTGAAGCTGCAGGTCTTCACAGTGGCTGGCATCATGGTGGATCTGGACTCTAGCATGGCACTGGCTGGTGCAGGACGATGGCAGGCCTCAGGTTCTCTTCAGGTTTTAAGCTCTTTCAGTAGTCAGTACCTCATATACACACACAAATGCACAGGCACACAGATGCACACAAAAATTGCAATACTCACACTGGCTCTATGGTGGCTGGAGTCTTGTGGCTGGAGTCCCGTGGCTGGCTCCTTCCTGTGGCTGGCTCCTGTGTCAGGCTGTGGTCTTGTGGCTGAGGTCTTATGGCTGGAGTCCTGTGGCTGGCTCCTTCCTGTGGCTGGCTCCTTCCTGTGGCTGGCTCCTTCCAGTGGCTGGCTCCTGT